>NC_042973.1:4051991-4344491 GCF_901001165.1 Salmo trutta
TGATCATCGTTACTGTAAGAAGGGCCTATAGGGCTGGTAACAGCTACTGTAAGAAGGGCCTATAGGGCTGGTCATAGTTACTGTAAGAAGGGCCTATAAGGCCGGTCATAGCTACTGTAAGAAGGGCCTATATGGCTGGTCATAGTTACTGTAAGAAGGGCCTATAGGGCTGGTCATAGCCACTGTAAGAAGGGCCTATAAGGCTGGTCATAGCTACTGTAAGAAGGGCCTATAGGGCTGGTAACAGCTACTGTAAGAAGGGCCTATAAGGCTGGTCATAGCTACTGTAAGAAGGGCCTATAGGTACTCCAACCTTAGATACTGTATACTGAACAGAGATAACACATTAGCATGTAAAACATGTGTGAATTTAAGTACTCTCTCTAATTTAAGAGCTCTCTCTAATTCTCTCTTTCTCTCTTTCTCTCTCTCGGATGACCTGAGCCCTAGGACCATGCCTCAGGACTACCTGGCATGATGACTCCTTGCTGTCCCCAGTCCACCTGGCCGTGCTGCTGCTCCAGTTTCAACTGTTCTGCCTGCGGCTATGGAACCCTGACCTGTTCACCGGACGTGCTACCTGTCCCAGACCTGCTGTTTTCAACTCTCTAGAGGCAGCAGGAGCGGTAGAGATACTCTCAAAGATCGGCTATGAAAAGCCAACTGACATTTACTCTTGAGGTGCTGACTTGTTGCACCCTCGACAACTACTGTGATTATTATTATCTGACCCTGCTGGTCATTTATGAACATTTGAACATCTTGGCCATGTTCTGTTATAATCTCCACCCGGCACAGCCAGAAGAGGACTGGCCACCCCTCATAGCCTGGTTCCTCTCTAGGTTTCTTCCTAGGTTTTGGCCTTTCTAGGGAGTTTTTCCTAGCCACCGTGCTTCTACACCTGCATTACTTGCTGTTTGGGGTTTTAGGCTGGGTTTCTATGCAGCACTTTGAGATATCAGCTGATGTAAGAAGGGCTATATAAATACATTTGATTTGATTTGATTAGCCTATATTCCTATATACTCTATACTGACTAAATCTCCTCTCCCCTAATACTCAGCAGGTTGACGTTTATTGTCATGAATCTTGTCCTGGAGGCAGAACTGAGCGATTTACCCTTAGATAGGCCAGCTGCAAAGTCAAAATTGGCAATATAGAATCCGATTTTATGACTTTGTGGCTGTGCCAGCTGGTGACCAATCTACAGAGCTACCTGCAGAACAACATTCATGAGGGGAAAAACGCCAACCTGCCTATACTGACTGTGTTGTCCTCAAGCCTCTCTCTCCTATGTTAACAATACATTTCCATACTGAAGCCATGCAATTTCTGTTCCAAAACATATCCAACATATTTACATTAGCAAATATGGGATAGGCTTTCATTTTGTTATTGTGTTTCTGTAGGATATTTACCAAAAAATGGGCTATAACGGACTAATATTTGAATTGGAGTCGATGACAATGCAATACATTAAAGACGGTTAAACCACAACTTAAATCAACCCCATATTTAACTATGGAGCACGTGCCGATTGGCCAGTGAGGGGTCAAGCCTTGACACACCTTCAACTTGTTTATTCAGCCCTTTCGCACCACATCCAGCTACTGCGCCCATAATTCTGGTTGTGTAAATAGCAGAAATAATTCTGACACACCCTTATCACCAGCACTTAGATGTACAATTGTGTTAGGTTTGTTGAAATACAACCCCAAGGCTTTACCTCCTACACCTCCTGACCTTTCCAATATCACCTTTTCTCTACACCTCCTGACCTTTCCAATATCACCTTTTCTCTACAACTCCTGACCTTTCCAATATCACCTTTTCTCTACACCTCCTGACCTTTCCAATATCACCTTTTCTCTACACCTCCTGACCTTTCCAATATCACCTTTTCTTTACAGCTGTATGATTATGTCAATTAACCCTATCGGTCTACCTAAATACCTGATGCTACAAGACTAAAGACTGCATAAGGCCATCTGATTAAAAACCTTTACAGACAACCTCGCTATGAAGCATACCGGTATGCAGAAACTACATTCTACAACGGGATGGTAAAAACAAGTATTGTGATTGGTTGAGGTGTTTTCTAAGCCATACTAAAATAAATATATATATATATATCTATGATGCAAAAAAAAATATGGCATCTTGTTTTCTGTTCCATCTGAGAAATCCCTGCATATCTATTGTCCCATCAATGCCACTTTATATAATGTTCTCATACCCTACATTGCTCATCTCATATGTATATACTGTACTCTATACCATCTACTGCATCTTGCCTATGCCGTTCGGCCATCACTCATTTATATATTTGTATGTACATATTCGTATTCATTCCTTTACGCTTGTGTGTATAAGGTAGTTGTTGTGAAATTGTTAGATTACTTGTTAGATATTACTGCATGGTCGGAACTAGAAGCACAAGCATTTCGCTACACTCGCATTAACACCTGCTAACCACGTGTATGTGACAAATACATTTGAATTGATTTGATCAGCCCAGCCAATTAATTAACTTGATGTCCGCTGTAAAAAATAAAAATAAAAAACATCTAGACATTGTTTCCAGCCTAACATTTGGGATTCAACAACAAGAGTTTGTACAAACGGTGATGTGTGTCTTTCGACAATTGAAACATTTATTTCAATATTGAAATTCAACCTTCGTTGTCATACTGAGAATGAACGTATCAGGAGGGACAACAACAACAAAAAACATTCTCAGCCAGTCGAAATCATGAATCAGCATTATTTTTATGACTGTATACTGTATACAAAGAGATTTCAGTAGAACAACTGGTCAAACGACATGAAAGGCAGCTAGTTTGCTGTTTTACCAGCTTCAGTTTGAAGTGATTGCGTTAGATGTGCCGTTGGCTAGCTCCTCAGTACAGTGTCCTGACGACAGACCTTTTTGTTCTGTGCCAGGTGAAATCGCACATCATTTTGCTCATTTTTTTTATGGATGTATCCACAACAGCTTAAAAACAAACGCAAATGCAGTTACTCTGTTGATATTCTAGCTGCATTGTTTGACATGACTGTGTTTGCCGTAGTTGGTCAGCTAGCAAACAAGGAAGAAGAGCGTTGGCATGGAACATTTAGAACGAACGACTTGTGCGTGTCCATAGAATTATGACCGCAGCTCAGCCGTGCTAAAAAACAATCTGTTTAGCACGCCATCTCGTTTACAATTTACTTTATTAAAACACACAAAGTGTGCATCCAAAGTGGCACCCTATTCTCATAGGTCTCTGGTCAAAGTAGTGTACTATATAGGGAATAGGGTGCCATAGGTCTCTGGTCAAAAGTAGTGCACTATATAAGGAATAGGGTGCCATAGGTCTCTGGTCAAAAGTAGTGCACTATATAGGGAATAGGGTGCCATAGGTCTCTGGTCTAAAGTAGTGCACTATATAGGTAATAGGGTTCCATAGTTCTCTGGTCAAAATTAGTGCACTATATAGGGAATAGGGTGCCATAGGTCTCTGGTCTAAAGTAGTGCACTATATATAGGGAATAGGGTGCCATAGGGCTCTGGTCTAAAGTAGTGCACTATATAGGGAATAGGGTGCCATAGGGCTCTGGTCTAAAGTAGGGCACTATATAGGGAATAGGGTACCATTTGAGATGCCCTTGCACACAACACTTATAGGTCCTGTTCTGTATGTCAGCAATGAGTGTCCGAGGAAATGGGGACTTGGTTTTTTGACTCCAGCCAGCCATGACATGAAAAAGGCTAGGAAATGGGGACTTGGTTTTTTGACTCCAGCCAGCTGTGACATGAAGAAGGCTAGGGAACGGGGGGGGGACAGGGGGGGATGAGCTAAATTAGGCCATATGCTAAATATTTTAGGGAAGCTAATCTATTATTGACCAATGGCTTTACCTTACTGAACAGGCTAGATATCAAGTCTCTCTGCAATCTCCTCAACACCATGGCTAAGACTTCTCTTCATAACCTGGGATCCCAAGAATCCAGGCCAGGACAATCCACAAGAGAGAGGTGACTGACCAGAAAAATGCTTTCAGACTCCAGCCGTAATAAATCCCTCAAAACAAGTCATTTGTGGTGATAGGAAAGTCTCCCAGGCTCTTTCTAGCCTAGCCATACCATGAACATTGATCCTTACAGTTTCCTAACTGTACAATGGTATAGCAGCATACATATGCAAGCTACGCTAGCATAGGCAATAATATTTTACTGTTTGCAACATTTTTATAAATTGCTTCCTTTCCCAAAATATTACAATTTTATTGTACAATTCTAACCATATGAAAACCAATCTATTAAAAGACAGAAACCAGTACAGTTCAACAACCACTCTCAAAAGTGAAAATCACATGACCTATAATGCCACCACATTAAACGAATGAGTAAAGGAAATCACAAATGAATGTCAGGTCAGATTTGTTCCTTTGTTTCCGTAATGGACTGTCCAGTGTGGAAGGCTGGCTGAGTGCACTGCGGAGGCATAATAATGCGTGTGTGTAATCTGGCTATCTGAACACTGTGGAGTCATAGCATTACTACAAAATGGCTGCCTTCCATTGTGATTCAGTTTTAACATAACATCGTATCTGTAAGTGAAAATGTAGGTATGAAATAATATTTAACAACATTGTTGTCACTGTAATAATTACAGTGTTTTACACAGTGTGTGTGTGTGTGTGTGTCTGTGTCTGTGTGTGTGTGTGATACTCACTGGTTGTGTTTCCTGACATCTGGATGATGCATTTGCTGTCCTTCCCCATCTCTCTGGAGTTGAAGGGGCGAACCCGCACCGCCACCTTCACAGAGGCCCCGGACATGGTGCCTCCTGTCTAGGACCAGCCTGCACGGAGCGCCTCTCAAAACGGGCCCAAACACAGAGTCCTGGAGACGGGTATAGCAACACCTGAAATAGAAGAAGAAGAGTCCTGCTTTATTTTGAAGTGCATCACTTCTTTATTTGAAATGCATCAAGGCTTTATAAAGCCTTCATATAGACTTCATAAGCACGACATAGATGCTTCACAATTCATATTACTGGAAGCTTTAGGTATTGCCAGAGCTATTTATCTAGAGAATTAAGGACATTGATGTTTCTGCAATGATGCATTTACATGGGGTTCCTGAGAGGCTCAGCGGTCTGAGGTACTGCATCTCAGTGCTAGAGGCGTCACTACAAACCCTGGTTCGATCCCGGGCTGTATCACAACCGGCCGTGATCGGGAGGCCCAATAGGGCGGTGTACAATTGTCCCAGCGTCGTCCGTGTTAGGGGAGGGTTTGGCCGGAGGTAAGCTGTCATTGTCAATAAGAATTTGTTCTTAACTGACTTGCCTAGTTAAATAAAAGGTTAAATAAAAAATAACCATGGTACCACTTTCCATGGCAGCCACATTAGCTCCTCACGGGCAATATTGACCAATAGCTGTTCACAGAATTTTCTGAATTTAAACAATGCTATGTACAAGACTCCAAATAAACATCGTTAATGGATAAATGGAATGCTAAATAAAAGTTGCTAACATGGCATCCATTTTAAAAGTTGGCCCAACTCTCTAAATATGACCCTGGGTATTGCTAGTAGAAATGTCTTAGTCGTTACTATTTAAGGCAGGGGAGCAAATTTGGTTTTAGAAGTCGGGGGGGAGGGGGGACAAAACAGCCTACCCGACCGCTTGGAGGTGTCCACATGGTCCTAAAGCACACCGTTGCAATTTCAGAATGTGTGCGGGGGGGGGGGGGGGGGGGCATGTCACCCCAGTCCCCATTGAAAGTTGAGCCCCAGGTTTAAGGTATTGATTTGATGCAGTTATGAGTGTATAAACCTTACAATTGGTTTCCAATTGAATAAGTTCCCCACTGAATGAAATACAACAAGGCAACACTAAACATGTCGTCCCCCGTGAATGATGCAGTTAACGTCTGGTTCGTTCAGTCATCCCTACGGTGGATAGAATAAGGTTTTGGAATGAAAGCTGAAAAATAATGTCTCAGGTTAACACAGACTAAGATCTTATATGTTATGTTCTATGATAATATCAGTCAGTTAACATGAACTTTATGAATTATCAAGATAATATCAGTCAATTAACATGAACTTTATGTGATTTATGTGTTTTAAAAATTCACACAAATAAAATACGTTAGCTGATGAAGATTAATTCATAGAACTAAATATTTCCTAAGCCTGTGTTTTACCATAGACATTATTTTCGGGCGTTTATCCCCCCCTCCACAAAAAGGTATTAATTTTCCTCATAGACTTTGTCCAATGAACCATGGCGGAGTTATAGGGCCTACAGAAAGACGCCTGACTATTTGTCTCTTTTGAACATTGAGATTGTCAGTCTCTTTAGCAATGAGTGGAATGTTATCTGAAGACACCTTTCTCAGAATAGAAGGACAGTCGGGAGGAGACAAGATCAGGTGGTACCATTCTAGCCAATGAGAGGGCAGATATGCGTGTGAACAACAGGCACGACTCTGTTATGAAGTGTTTTTTTTCATAAAGTTGCCAGGATGTAACTCGTCCTAGTTACCAGTACACTCGTAGCAACCTAACAACTACGAAAGGTATATATTCTAGCAAATAAGCCATACAAATGTTTGTTAACCAAGTTCGACACTCTCCAAAACAAAACCATTTTGGTTCCATTTGTCTCTCTCGTTGTGTCTCTTCCTCTCTGGTCTGACTCACAAATTTCAATAAATTACTATAGCTCCAGCCTTGGGCCAATCAGGGTCATTTTGTAAATGACAGATCTCTATGGCAAGACACGCACCCAAGTTTTGTCCAAAATAGGACGAGTGCTGTCTGAGATATCGCGTGTGACTAACGTGTGAACGAAAGGGCAGACGAACGGAGGATGGTGACCGATCCATCGACAACAAAGTAAGTATTAAGTAGTATGTAGTGTCTCTATGATGTGTCACCACTAACCTGCCAGGGCTGCGTCCCAAAAAGGCACCCTATTCCCTACATAGTGCACTACTTTAGACACATCCCAGATTACAGAGCCCTTCTGCTGTGAATCCATTAAGATAATACAGAAGTGGGGATATTGATTCAGGAAGCCTCTCTACTGGAAGCACAAAGCTTGACATCAGTTCAGCTTTAGGATAAGATGTTAGCTAAGATCTGAGACCACTAAAACTGTGAGACTCCCTCTCACTGCTCTGTCCATCCATATCACTATGGCAACCTACTCCTCCGAGAGTCATCAAGCACTCTGAAATCTATAATCTCATTTAAGGGAGATAACACTGAACTGCAGAGAGAAAGAGAGAGAGACAGCAACAGAGAGAAACAGCGACAGAGAGAGAGACAGAGAGAGAGACAGAGAGACAGCGACAGAGAGAGTGAGACAGAGAGAGACAGCGACAGAGAGAGACAGCAACAGAGAGAGAGAAAGAGACAGAGACAGCAACAGAGAGAGAGACAGAGACAGAGAGAGAGACAGAGAGAGAGACAGAGAGACAGCGACAGAGAGAGATGTTAATTCATTTTTCCTTTTGTACTTTAACTATTTGCATATAATATGATACTTGAAATGTTTTTATTATTTTTGAACTTGTGTGAGTATAATGTTTACTGTTAATCTTTTTATTTTTTATTTCACTTTAGTTTATTATCTATTTCACTTGCATTGGCAATGTGAACATATGTTTCCCATGCCAATAAAGCCCTTAAATTGAAATGGAGAGAAACAGAGACAGACAAAGAGAGAAAGAGAGAGAGACATAGAGAGACATAGAGAGAGAGAGAGAGAGAGAGAGAGAGAGAGAGAGAGAGAGAGAGACAGAGAGAGAGAGACAGAGAGAGAGACAGAGAGAGAGAGACAGAGAGAGAGACAGAGAGAGAGAGAATGAGGATAGAGATGTACAGAAGAGACATTGTGACAACTGGACCTGTTTAATCTCGGGAAAACCAAATCTTGCGTGAGTTGACCAAGTACTTGATTTGTGTTTTTCTGTTAACTGTCAGTCACAACAGACTAGGACCTGTCATTCAATTAAATCAATCTGTGTACAAACAAGGCCTCACAACCCCTGGTCCAGACCACCACCAGTGGACTACAATAGAGGATGCCTGACTGGCTGGCTGGCTGGCTGTCTCATGAAAGGAGCGTGCATGGTCAGCTCCAGCCGAGGGGAGATGGGAAACTAGCCTGGCGGCAACAATAGAATTGCAGCCACAGCTGAATGACAGGCCGCTCCCTAGGATTACCCTGGTCCAATAACACATAGACAGACCAGTCAGCCAGCAAGTCAGTCAGTCAGTCACCCTGGTCCAATAACACAGCGACAGACCAGTCAGCCAGTCAGTCAGTCAGTCAGTCACCCTGGTCCAATAACACAGAGACAGACCAGTCAGCCAGTCAGTCAGTCAGTCAGTCACCCTGGTCCAATAACACATAGACAGACCAGTCAGCCAGTCAGTCACCCTGGTCCAATAACACATAGACAGACCAGTCAGCCAGTCAGTCAGTCAGTCAGTCACACTGGTCCAATAACACAGAGACAGACCAGTCAGTCAGTCAGCCAGTCAGCCAGTCAGTCAGTCAGTCAGTCAGTCAGTCAGTCAGTCAGTCAGTCACACTGGTCCAATAACACAGAGACAGACCAGTCAGTCAGTCAGTCAGTCAATCAGTCAGTCAGTCAGTCAGTCAGTCAGTCACACTGGTCCAATAACACAGAGACAGACCAGTCAGTCAGTCAGTCAGCCAGTCAGTCAGTCAGTCAGTCAGTCACACTGGCCCAATAAGGGTGACCGCATGCTTCTCAGCCGAAACAGTTTGGAAAAGTTAGTGCACATTTTGTGCCGATTTTGTTCATTTTGGACTGTGATTAGGGTTTTTTTCGGCTGATCGGGCGCACTACATGTTTTCTAGAGGCAAGCTGAAGTTGGTAGCTAAAGTCATTGTCCCTTCGTCTGTGATTGGTCAAGAGTAGGGATTCTTCAATAAAGGATATGTTTTCATTCAACGAGATATGACTCGTCTTCATGCGGATTATTTCATTGAGAAATACTGTATCAAACATCTTAGTTAAACGTAAAATTGCGCGACTAAGATCTCCTCTGCAAAAACGTCAAAATTAATGACAGATTTCTTGAGTTATCTTCGATTAGTTCTGACTATTTTGAGGAAGTGTATACTGGCTACGACGAGAGTATGTGAGCACACTCATTGGGTTTGACTAGCCGAGTTCCGTTAGCCGAGTTCCGTTACCCGAGTTCCGTTAGCCCAGTTCCGTTAGCCGAGTTCCGTTAGCCCAGTTCCGTTAGCCCAGTTCGGTTAGCCGAGTTCCGTTAGCCCAGTTCCGTTAGCCCAGTTCCGTTGGCCGAGTTCCGTTGGCCGAGTTCCGTTAGCCCAGTTCCGTTAGCCGAGTTCCGTTAGCCCAGTTCCGTTAGCCCAGTTCGGTTAGCCGAGTTCCGTTAGCCGAGTTCCGTTAGCCGAGTTCCGTTAGCCCAGTTCCGTTAGCCCAGTTCCGTTAGCCGAGTTCCGTTAGCCCAGTTCCGTTAGCCGAGTTCCGTTAGCCCAGTTCCGTTAGCCCAGTTCGGTTAGCCGAGTTCCGTTAGCCCAGTTCCGTTAGCCCAGTTCCGTTAGCCCAGTTCCGTTAGCCGAGTTCCGTTAGCCGAGTTCCGTTAGTTGAGTTCCGTTAGCCGAGGTCCGTTAGCCGAGTTCCGTTAGTCGAGTTCTGTTAGCCGAGATCCGTTAGCCGAGTTCTGTTAGCCGAGTTCTGTTAGCGCCAGCCGAACTGAAGCATGGTGACACCTTAACACAGCGACCAGACAGTCAGTAAGTCAGTCACACAACAAACCCAAGGTTACTGCAGGGCTCATTTAGAAAAGAGACCTCGGTCTCAATGTGACTCCGTTTTAAAATAAACCAACAGAGACCAGACCAGTCAGTCAGTCTGTCTGTCAGTCTGTCAGTCTCTCAGTCACAACACAGAGACCATAGACTAGACCAGGGTTCCAGGCTGGGAGAATACAAGAGAATACAGGAGATATAGGAGAATACAGGAGTAAAGACTGGGAGAATACAGGAGAATACAGGAGATATAGGAGAATACAGGAGTAAAGACTGGGAGAATACAGGAGAATACAGGAGATACAGGAGAATACAGGAGAATACAGGAGAATACAGGAGTAAAGACTGGGAGAATATAGGAGATATAGGAGCTATCGGAGTAAAGACTGGGAGAATGCAGGAGAAAACACGAGCTACAGGAGAATACTGGAGAATAAAGGACATATAGGAGAATACAGGAGATATAGGAGAATACAGGAGCTATAGGAGAATACAGGAGCTATAGGAGAATACAGGAGAATACAGGAGATATAGGAGAATACAGGAGAATACAGGAGCTATAGGAGAATACAGGAGATATATGAGAATACAGGAGCTATAGGAGATATAGGAGAATACAGGAGAATACAGGAGATATAGGAGAATACAGGAGAATACAGGAGCTATAGGAGAATACAGGAGATATATGAGAATACAGGAGCTATAGGATATATAGGAGAATACAGGAGAATACAGGAGCTATAGGAGATATAGGAGATACAGAAGAATACAGGAGATATAGGAGATATAGGAGAATACAGGAGATATAGGAGAATACAGGAGAATACAGGAGATATAGGAGAATACAGGAGATATAGGAGAATACAGGAGATATAGGAGAATACAGGAGATATAGGAGATATAGGAGAATACAGGAGATATAGGAGATATAGGAGAATACAGGAGATATAGGAGCTATAGGAGAATACAGGAGATATAGGAGAATACAGGAGATATAGGAGCTATAGGAGAATACAGGAGAATACAGGAGTAAAATTACTAGAATGATCAGATGAGGATAGACAGGTTTTCTACAGCAATTATTATCAATTAGTTGCATACAGTTCGATTACAATTAAATAGAAATGACATATCAATTAGTAGCATACGGTACAATTACAATTAGATAGAAATGACACATCAGTTAGTTGCATACAGTACGTTCAGCTCAGCTGTCGTTGTAAGGGGATAGATTACATTTTGACACATGCTCTTATTAGAGATGTGTTTGTGTGCTTTCAAAGTCAATCTGCAAACCTTTAAAAGTCATTACATATTTGGGTAGTGAACAATAATTCGGAAGCCTCACTGTTTGCATCATTAACATGGCTTTTTGTTTGAAACGATGACAAACCATCTGAAATGATGCAAATATCTGACATAGAAGTATAAGCAGAAGAATACTAAGCCTGTAGCATATTGACTAGCCTGTAGCATATTGACTAGCCTGTAGCATATTGATAAGCCTGTAGCATATTGATAAGCCTGTAGCATATTGATAAGCCTGTAGCATATTGACTAGCCTGTAGCATATTGATAAGCCTGTAGCATATTGATAAGCCTGTAGCATATTGACTAGCCTGTAGCATATTGATATGCCTGTAGCATATTGATAAGCCTGTAGCATATTGATAAGCCTGTAGCATATTGATAAGCCTGTAGCATATTGACTAGCCTGTAGCATATTGACTAGCCTGTAGCATATTGACTAGCCTGTAGCATATTGATAAGCCTGTAGCATATTGACTAGCCTGTAGCATATTGATAAGCCTGTAGCATATTGATAAGCCTTTAGCATATTGACAAGCCTGTAGCATATTGACTAGCCTGTAGCATATTGATAAGCCTGTAGCATATTAATAAGCCTGTAGCATATTGATAAGCCTTTAGCATATTGACTAGCCTGTAGCATATTGATAAGCCTGTAGCATATTGATAAGCCTGTAGCATATTGACTAGCCTGTAGCATATTGATAAGCCTGTAGCATATTGATAAGCCTGTAGCATATTGACTAGCCTGTAGCATATTGATATGCCTGTAGCATATTGATAAGCCTGTAGCATATTGATAAGCCTGTAGCATATTGATAAGCCTGTAGCATATTGACTAGCCTGTAGCGTATTGACTAGCCTGTAGCATATTGACTAGCCTGTAGCATATTGATAAGCCTGTAGCATATTGACTAGCCTGTAGCATATTGATAAGCCTGTAGCATATTGATAAGCCTTTAGCATATTGACAAGCCTGTAGCATATTGACTAGCCTGTAGCATATTGATAAGCCTGTAGCATATTGACTAGCCTGTAGCATATTGATAAGCCTGTAGCATATTGATAAGCCTTTAGCATATTGACAAGCCTGTAGCATATTGACTAGCCTGTAGCATATTGACTAGCCTGTGGCATATTGACTAGCCTGTAGCATATTGATAAGCCTGTAGCATATTGACTAGCCTGTAGCATATTGACTAGCCTGTAGCATATTGATAAGCCTTTAGCATATTGATAAGCCTGTAGCATATTGATAAGCCTGTAGCATATTGATAAGCCTTTAGCATATTGACTAGCCTGTAGCATATTGATAAGCCTGTAGCATATTGACTAGCCTGTAGCATATTGACTAGCCTGTGGCATATTGACTAGCCTGTAGCATATTGATAAGCCTGTAGCATATTGACTAGCCTGTAGCATATTGACTAGCCTGTAGCATATTGATAAGCCTGTAGCATATTGATAAGCCTGTAGCATATTGATAAGCCTGTAGCATATTGACTAGCCTGTAGCATATTGATAAGCCTGTAGCATATTGACTAGCCTGTAGCATAATGATAAGCCTGTAGCATATTGATAAGCCTGTAGCATATTGATAAGCCTGTAGCATATTGACTAGCCTGTAGCATATTGATAAGCCTGTAGCATATTGACTAGCCTGTAGCATAATGATAAGCCTGTAGCATATTGATAAGCCTGTAGCAAATTGATAAGCCTGTAGCATATTGACTAGCCTGTAGCATATTGACTAGCCTGTAGCATATTGACTAGCCTGTAGCATATTGACAAGCCTGTAGCATATTGATAAGCCTGTAGCATATTGACTAGCCTGTAGCATATTGACTAGCCTGTAGCATATTGATAAGCCTGTAGCATATTGACTAGCCTGTAGCATATTGACTAGCCTGTAGCATATTGACTAGCCTGTAGCATATTGATAAGCCTGTAGCATATTGATAAACCTGTAGCATATTGACTAGCCTGTAGCATATTGACTAGCCTGTAGCATATTGATAAGCCTGTAGCATATTGATAAACCTGTAGCATATTGATAAGCCTGTAGCATATTGACTAGCCTGTAGCATATTGATAAGCCTGTAGCATATTGATAAGCCTGTAGCATATTGATAAGCCTGTAGCATATTGATAAGCCTGTAGCATATTGACAAGCCTGTAGCATATTGATAAGCCTGTAGCATATTGACTAGCCTGTAGCATATTGACTAGCCTGTAGCATATTGACTAGCCTGTAGCATATTGATGCAACACTAATGACTCATGGTGTAAAAACTGCTTTGTCACACCAGACCCAGGGTGTATTTCCTTTATCCTGAATGGCCCCTAAGACCCAAAGGGTGCCTTGAATAGGTTTACTAATAAGGGCATACAGTACATAGTATTCAATATACACTATATATACAAAAGTATGTGGACACCCCTTCAGGATTAGTGGATTCAGCTATTTCAGCCACACCTGTTGCTGAGAGGTGTATAAAATCAAGCACACAGCCATGCAATCTCCATGGACAAACATTGGCAGTAGAACAGGCCCTTACTGAAGAGCTCAGTGACTTTGTGATCTTGTGGCTGAATGAAAGCAAATCTCAGCAGCAATCTTCCAAAATCTAGTGGAAAGCCTTCCCAGAAGACTGGAGTCTCTAATAGCAGCACGATTAAGGTCCATGATTTTGGAATGAGATTGTCGACGAGCAGGTGTCCACATACTTTTGGTCATGTAGCGTACCTACCATTATAACCAGTTCCCAATGGTAAACTATTACCATAACCAATCGTAACCTAGGATTGTAACTATTTGACTGAGTATGGTACTAAAAAGCTGTAATGAATCATTTGAATCAGTTCTCACAATAGAGCCACGTACAGTCCCACCCCCATGATATTGTGATTTGGAATCGTAGGTCTGCCTCGCAAAATGAGAGCAAGTAACATCTACTGTATATCATATTATGTTAACCCCAAAATATTGCATGTAGACCTACTAGTAGAAAGACTTCCATGTAGACCTACCTGCAGCCCTGGACATATACGTGAGGTGGTGTCAAACAGGAGTGAATTGAGAAATATTTACCGATTGCTTTTGTGGAATGGCGTAGATTTCATTGCAAAGGTAAAATACATAAAAATTCTGATGTGTTTTGTAGGCTGGCCTACTTGAAGCAGTCCAACATTATGTTTCAGCTTGGCCTATCAAACTATAAAGGTAGAATGGCGGGTAACATCTTTTAGGAAACGGATACTGTGTAGAAAAATGTCATTGACATAATGTATGACCTATGGTTACTGAAATGATAACGCCAGATAATCCAGCGTTTGGAAGATATATTGACACGGGTGTTGTTAAGCCCAAGACTAAATCTAAGGTTGCAACCCAAACCGGCTGGTCGGTCGTTCGTTCTATTGGTTCAGATGCTAGAGACGCGACCGAGTCGTTAAGATTTTTGTTCTGTATCTATAGACACGACCCAGTCGTTAAGTATTTTGGTTCTGTAACTATGGACGCGACCCAGTCGTTAAGTATTTTGGTTCTGTAACTATGGACACGACCCAGTCGTTCAGTATTTTGGTTCTGTATCTATGGACACGACCCAGTCGTTCAGTATTTTGGTTCTGTAACTATGGACACGACCCAGTCGTTCAGTATTTTGGTTCTGTAACTATGGACACGACCCAGTCGTTCAGTATTTTGGTTCTGTAACTATGGACACGACCCAGTCGTTCAGTATTTTGGTTCTGTAACTATGGACGCGACTCAGTCGTTAAGTGTTTTGGTTCTGTAACTATGGACGCGACCCAGTCGTTCAGTATTTTTGTTCTGTAACTATGGACACGACCCAGTCGTTAAGTATTTTGGTTCTGTAACTATGGACACGACTCAGTCGTTAAGTATTTTGGTTCTGTAACTATGGACACGACTTAAGTATTTTGGTTCTGTATCTATGGACACGACCCAGTCGTTCAGTATTTTGGTTCTGTATCTATGGACACGACTCAGTCGTTCAGTATTTTGGTTCTGTAACTATGGACACGACCCAGTCGTTCAGTATTTTGGTTCTGTAACTATGGACACGACCCAGTCGTTCAGTATTTTGGTTCTGTAACTATGGACACGACCCAGTCGTTCAGTATTTTGGTTCTGTATCGATGGACTCGACCCAGTCGTTCAGTATTTTTGTTCTGTATCTATGGACGCGACTCAGTCGTTAAGTGTTTTGGTTCTGTAACTATGGACACGACCCAGTCGTTCAGTATTTTGGTTCTGTATCTATGGACACGACTCAGTCGTTCAGTATTTTGGTTCAGTAACTATGGACACGACTCAGTCGTTAAGTATTTTGGTTCTGTATCTATGGACACGACCCAGTCGTTCAGTATTTTGGTTCTGTATCTATGGACACGACTCAGTCGTTCAGTATTTTGGTTCTGTATCTATGGACACGACTCAGTCGTTCAGTATTTTGGTTCTGTATCTATGGACACGACCCAGTCGTTCAGTATTTTGGTTCTGTATCTATGGACACGACTCAGTCGTTCAGTATTTTGGTTCTGTATCTATGGACACGACTCAGTCGTTCAGTATTTTGGTTCTGTATCTATGGACACGACCCAGTCGTTCAGTATTTTGGTTCTGTATCTATGGACACGACTCAGTCGTTCAGTATTTTGGTTCTGTATCTATGGACACGACTCAGTCGTTCAGTATTTTGGTTCTGTATCTATGGACACGACCCAGTCGTTCAGTATTTTGGTTCTGTAACTATGGACACGACCCAGTCGTTCAGTATTTTGGTTCTGTAACTATGGACACGACAGTCGTTCAGTATTTTGGTTCTGTATCTATGGACACAACAGTCGTTCAGTATTTTGGTTCTGTAACTATGGACACGACCCAGTCGTCCAGTATATTGGTTCTGTAACTATGGACACGACAGTCGTTCAGTATTTTGGTTCTGTAACTATGGACACGACTCAGTTGTTCATTATTTTTGTTCTGTAACTATGGACACGACCCAGTCGTTCTTTGGTTCTGTATCTATGGACACGACTCAGTCGTTCTTTGGTTCTGTATCTATGGACACGACTCAGTTGTTCATTCTAAATGTTCTATTGCCAGACTGTCTGGCAACGTTCTTATCGTTTGCTCGCTAACTAGCCAACTAAGGCTAACCTACAGTCACGTCAAAAAGTGCAGCCAGAATAAAAGCAAAGTAGCTGCATTTCCATTTGTTTAAGCTGTTTTCTAGTGACGTTTATTTGGATACATCCATAACAATAAGCTAATGAGGAGTGACTTCACCTGGCATAGAAAATGCTATTTCGTCAGGAATGTTGTTCAGAGGAGCTAGCCAAGAACACAGCTACAGTAACACAATCTCTTCAAACTGAATGTAGAAAGACTGCAAACTAGCTGCACTCCGTTTAATTTCACCTGTTTTCTATTGACATTTCTTTGTATATATATCCATCAAAATAATGCTGATTCATGATTTGGACTGGCTGAGAAAAACGGCCTGCCTGTCTCGTCCCGACACCTTCATTACCTATTAATACTCATGTCTGATTTTTTTTGGCATATCCCAAAACTCCCTGAGACCCTCGGATAGGGGGGTCTGCAATTATCAACCGCGACCCAAGAGCAATTAGGGTTAAGTGCCTTGCTCAAGTGCGACAGATTTCTCACCTTACGAACTAGAGACCTTTTGATAACTGGCCCGACGCTCTAACCAATAGTCTACTTTATTATAGGTATAGGCTGGTTTTTAGGCTTAATCTGACATGAGAATGCATCTGACCACCATTTCTGGAGAGAGACTATAATTACGAGGATATACATGTTGTGTGAAATAAAACGCAGGTGAACAGGACATGCATCATGGGAGTTTATCATGATCTAATGTTAGCCTACAATTTACTCCCCACATAATTTTAATTGTATTTTTTATCATAGGCTACAACACATGCCTTTAGTTTAGACGTAGGCTGTCATTTGAAACGGACATTTCAGGATAATTCAACGGTGTAGGGCTATTATATTGTCCCAGGCACAATTCAATTGTAAAGTAATAAAAAAAAGCTAAATTCTAAATGAGGCTGTCAACTGATGTTGCTGCCTACCTCACCTCCTGAATGACATTCTTATTGTCAACCAGCTCAACATTATACTAGAAAAGGAAAATAAATAGGTTCTAGAGAAAATTATTTATTATATCATAAGCCCCTAGTTTTCCATCCATCCTACATGGTCTGAGCTGACAGCTCCTCTATAGCCGCACCCCATCACCATCTTTTCCTCCCTTTCCTTCCCAGCCCCGGGGAGATGAAACACCAAACAAACACAGCCCCATGAATACTGCATAAGTACCAGAACAATGGATCCTACCTCGTTAATGCCCCGTCCGGTTTAAGAAGCTTGTTTGCTCTACTCTCCTCTTCTGTTAATTGTCTGTCTTCCAGCTCTGGCTCTGACTCTCTCTCTCTCTCTCTCTGTTTGACTGACTGACTGACTGTCACAGACCAGCTGCCAGCCCACTTCCCTCCTTTTCTCCCCTCCTCCCTCCGAGCAGGAAGAAGACTCGAGGTAGAAAAAGAACACCACGACAGCTAGAGGGTATATTATAGCATAGCCTAGAATTCCCTGCTATAGCCTGGGGTCCAGGGAGGGTTTGATAAAACAGGAAGGGTTTTGCGTTGAGTGCTGGAAGACAAAATGTCTCTGTTCTGTTGACTGCCTGCCTGCCTGCTGCCTACAGGAAGGATGCTGAGCTGTACTGAGCCTGGTGATGTCATCACTGAGGGAGGTAGCAGCATCAATGCAGCAGAGACAGCGAGAGAGAGAGAGAGAGAGAGAGAGAGAGAGAGAGAGAGAGAGAGGGGAGAGAGAGAGAGAGAGAGAGAGAGAGAGAGAGAGAAAGAGAGGGAGGGAGGGAGGGAGGAGGAGGGGAGGGCTGAATATCAGGCAGAGAGAAACAGCCAATAAAGCCCTTGAATTGAATTGAAACAGAGCGAGAGAGAGAGAGAGAGATGGGGAAAGGGTGGGGGAGGGCAGGGCTGAGCACCGGGCAGAGAGAGAGCGAGAGAGAGAGAGTGAGAGAGAGAGAGAGAGCGAGAGAGAGAGAGAGAGAGCGAGAGAGAGAGAGAAAGAATAAGAGAGAAAAAGAGAGGGGGGGAAGGGAGGGGAGGGGTAAGCATACTGGCTGGCAACGTTCTCATCCCTTGCTTGCTAGCTAACCAACTACGGCTAATTTACAGTCACGTCAAACAGTGCAGACAGAATAACAAGCTAGTCAACAACACAGCTAACGCAATCACTTCAAACTGGAGCTGGAAAGACTGCAAACTAGTTGCACTTCGTTTCGTTTGACCTTTTTTTCAATTGGATTTTATTTGTATATGTACAAATAATATATGCCAGCTGATTCATGATTTCGACTGGCTGAGAAACGCTGCCTGCCTGTCTCTCTCGTCCCGACTCCCGACACGTTCATCACTACGGGACAGCTGGAGATGGAATTTGAATATTGAAACAACGTTGCAAATGTCGGAGAGACAGACAGCAAGGTTTATACAAATCACGACAGTTGAAAACGAAATGTTAGTCTAAAGGAAATGGTAGATAATGTCTAGATGCTTTTTATAGTGCGAGATCAAGTTTATAAATTGCCTGGCTGGGCTGACGAGACAGTGGACTGCGATGGAACAGAGTCAATAGGAATTTTAACATCAGCCAGTGGTAACTTGTCGAATAGGAAAGCGGTTTTAACCAATCATCATTCAGGATTAGTCACCACCCATTGTATAATTCTGTATAACATCTAGCTATAGTATTATATATAGACATATCAAGACAGATTTACTCATCTAGGCAACCAGGACCAATCAGCTACTCTAAGTTAATTGTAATGTTAAGGCCGTCACGAGAGACGAATCATTAATATAAAGACAGAGGAAAAGTGAATTCCTAACGATGAATATAGTGAGGTACATTTATTTACAGCATTAATGCCCTGGACATTTTGATCTGCATGGTGAATTAATCCCCTTTTATAGGTCAAGCCTGAGACATCAAGCTGAGAGGACACAATACCAGCACAAAGCAGAGCTCTGCACCATGGAAATGCCCCGTGAATGTTATCAGGCTTGGTTAGTTGGTTCGGACACCACCAAGTTGTTTAGAGGGGCCTGCCAGAAGAGGACTGGCCACCCCTCAGAACCTGGTTCCTCTCTAGGTTTCTTCCTAGGTTCCTGCCTTTCTAGAGAGTTTTTCCTAGCCACCGTGCTTCTACATCTGGATTGCTTGCTATTTTGGGGTTTTCGGGCTGGGTTTCTGTATAGCACTTTGTGACATTGGCTGCTGTAAAAAGGGCTTTGTAAATACATTTGATTTGATTTGGTCAGTTGGTAGCTGTTACAGGCTTTGTATTTTCCATTTATATTGTGAGGTTGGACGTTAGCACGTTAGCGCATTGAGCGTATCGATTGGTGTCACCTCGTTAGTCAGTATGTGTTACACTTGTGCTGGTTTGTCATCTCGTTAGTCGGAAGGTGTTTCACCTGTGCTGGCCCAGGGGATTTTTTAAGAGTGGCTGGCCCAGGTGATATTTAAGAGTGGCTGGCCCAGGTTATATTTAAGAGTGGCTGGCCCAGGTTATATTTTAGAGTGGCTGGCCCAGGGGATTTTTAAGAGTGGCTGGCCCAGGTGATATTTAAGAGTGGCTGGCCCAGGTTATATTTTAGAGTGGCTGGCCCAGGGGATTTTTAAAGAGTGGCTGGCCCAGGGGATATTTAAGAGTGGCTGGCCCAGGGGATTTTTAAGAGTGGCTGGCCCAGGTGATATTTAAGAGTGGCTGGCCCAGGTTATATTTTAGAGTGGCTGGCCCAGGGGATATTTAAGAGTGACTGGCCCAGGGGATATTTAAGAGTGGCTGGCCCAGGGGATATTTAAGAGTGGCTGGCCCAGGGGATATTTTAGAGTGGCTGGCCCAGGTGATATTTTAGAGTGGCTGGCCCAGGGGATATTTTAGAGTGGCTGACGCAGTGCTCCAGTTGTCTTGGAGGGTTAATTCCTTTAGTTGGCAATCACTATGTGATTTCTAGAAAAACAATCCTTTATCTGATCTTCCCTGTTTTCGTTTTGCTCCACTCTTTGGTTTGCTTCTTATCTTTACATTTGGTGTGGGGTTTTTCTTTTGTTTGCCTCTTCTTGGGCAGATTTAGTGGGTCTCATGGTGGGTGTCTTTTAGGTCCCAGTAGTTGTTGCTAGTCAACTTTCCCTGGACACCCCCATGAATGTCTTTCAGAACCCCTCCTAAAAAACCCACCTGTTTTGTTTTGGTTGTGGTCAGTGACTCTTTGTTAGTTACCCTTTCTGTATGAGCAAAAATGTTTGGTTTTCTTGCTGGGAAATGTAACAGTAGCCCACCAAGTTGTTTAGAGGGCCTGGTTAGTTGGTAGACCACCAAGTTGTTTAGAGGGCCTGGTTAATTGGTAGACCACCAAGTTGTTTACATTGGCTCGAGATGATATCAGACAGAAACATAAAACTATGATGTCAGATCTCATGCCAAGAGGAGAGTTGCTAGGTCAAATAGTCCCGGTTTAATACCAGTGGTCATACATGTATTTCAGTACGTCTCAGACAAACACAAAACGAATGTTTTTGTTAATTAATAGGTTTATTTTAATTGAATAGATAAATGAATGACGGACGGATGGATATAAATATATTTATTCCTAGATGTAGCTGCTTAATAATAAACTCACATGATTTTCCCCGCGATTAGACATTTCCGCAGGTCATGATATGAATAAAGCAACATATTACATTTAGTCTAAGGTCATGACAGCCATTTATGATGCCGTGGTTCTGTAAATAATGTCTGCCCTTTTTTCACCCTGCACATTACTAAGGTTTATCTCTGTCTGTCGGAGTGGGGGAACTATGGATGCATCCCAAATTGACCCCTATTCCCTATATAGTGCACTACTTTAGACCAGGGCTGGCACCCTATTCCCTATACAGTGCACTACTTTAGACCAGAGCTGGCACCCTATTCCCTATACAGTGCACTACTTCAGACCAGGGCTGGCACCCTATTCCCTATACAGTGCACTACTTTAGACCAGGGCTGGCACCATTTGGGATGCAACTTATATCCAACCCACAAAATGTGAGAGAAAATCTAATAGTTTTCAGTAAATCCCAATGCAAGACACCCACGTAATACTCTCTCAATGGTAGGGATTGGAGAATACAGCGCAGTGAGACATGATGAACACAGCTCTTCTTGTTAAGTCAGCTTTGGCTTAGCTTTGGCTTAGCTTTGGCTTAGCTTTGGCTTAGCCTTGCAAGGGGTTGAAAGTATTTTCTCAACAAGGAAATGAAAAATAGAGGTAATATTATTGTTTGATAATAATTCCACATTTCTAACACATAATTAGAGTACAACATTGGAGACTATGGGCTCCATGTCCAGCTGGCTCCATGTTCAGCTGGTTCTATGTTCAGCTGGCTCCATGTTCAGCTGGTTCTACGTTCAGCTGGTTCTATGTCCAGCTGGTTCTATGTTCAGCTGGTTCTATGTCCAGCTGGCTCTATGTCCAGCTGGCTCCATGTTCAGCTGGTTCTATGTCCAGCTGGCTCTATGTTCAGCTGGCTCCATGTTCAGCTGGCTCCATTTTCAGCTGGTTCTATGTTCAGCTGGCTCCATGTTCAGCTGGCTCCATGTTCAGCTGGCTCTATGTTCAGCTGGTTCTATGTTCAGCTGGCTCTATGTTCAGCTGGTTCTACGTTCAGCTGGTTCTATGTCCAGCTGGTTCTATGTTCAGCTGGTTCTATGTCCAGCTGGCTCTATGTTCAGCTGGCTCCATGTTCAGCTGGCTCTATGTCCAGCTGGCTCCATGTTCAGCTGGTTCTATGTCCAGCTGGTTCTATGTCCAGCTGGCTCCATGTTCAGCTGGCTCTATGTTCAGCTGGTTCTATGTCCAGCTGGCTCCATGTTCAGCTGGTTCTATGTCCAGCTGGCTCTATGTTCAGCTGGCTCCATGTTCAGCTGGCTCCATGTTCAGCTGGTTCTATGTCCAGCTGGCTCCATGTTCAGCTGGTTCTATGTCCAGCTGGCTCTATGTTCAGCTGGCTCCATGTTCAGCTGGCTCTATGTTCAGCTGGCTCCATGTTCAGCTGGCTATATGTTCAGCTGGCTCTATGTTCAGCTGGTTCTACGTTCAGCTGGTTCTACGTTCAGCTGGTTCTATGTCCAGTTGGTTCTATGTTCAGCTGGCTCTATGTCCAGCTGGCTCCATGTTCAGCTGGCTCCATGTCCAGTTGGCTCCATGTCCAGCTGGTTCTATGTTCAGCTGGCTCTATGTTCAGCTGGCTCCATGTTCAGCTGGCTCTATGTCCAGTTGGCTCTATGTCCAGCTGGCTCTATGTCCAGCTGGCTCCATGTTCAGCTGGCTCCATGTTCAGCTGGTTCTATGTCCAGCTGGCTCCATGTTCAGCTGGTTCTATGTCCAGCTGGCTCTATGTTCAGCTGGCTCCATGTTCAGCTGGCTCTATGTTCAGCTGGCTCCATGTTCAGCTGGCTATATGTTCAGCTGGCTCTATGTTCAGCTGGTTCTACGTTCAGCTGGTTCTACGTTCAGCTGGTTCTACGTCCAGTTGGTTCTATGTTCAGCTGGCTCCATGTTAAGCTGGCTCCATGTTCAGCTGGCTCTATGTTCAGCTGGCTCCATGTTCAGCTGGCTAAATGTTCAGCTGGCTCTATGTCCAGCTGGCTCCATGTCCAGCTGGCTCCATGTCCAGCTGGTTCTATGTTCAGCTCACTAACCTGCCTATACTGACTGGGTTGTTATCTATATTGGATATTATTTCTGTCCAGTTTCGTTCAAATGTTTGGACTCATTATGTGTGATGCCGATTTCATGAAAGGTGTCAGTGACCATAGGAAGCCTGTTTAGGAACATCAAGTAATTTAAGAAGACTGAAAATTGTTTTTCATTGATCATTTTGTCAAAAAATACATCTACTACTTTCCTCTGCTGGACCCAACTGTCAAATCTCAGGAACTCCAATCTCTGTCCGTGGTGCTGAATCCACTTGTAGCTATATTTGCCTGTTTGTTTGTTTACCTTTCACGTTGCAAAAAAGTATGTAAACCCTTTGGAATTACCTGGATTTGTGCATAAATTAGATATAACATTTGATCTGATCTGCATCTAAGTCACAACAATAGACAAACACAGTGTGCTTAAACTAATAACACGCAAATGATTGTATTTTTCTTGTCTATATTGAATACATCATTTAAACATTCACAGTGTAGTTTGGAAAAAGTATGTGAACCCCTAGGCTAATGACTTCTCCAAAAGCTAATTGGAGTCAGGAGTCAACTAACCTGGAGTACAATCAATGAGACGAGATTGGAGATGTTGGTTAGAGCTGCCCTGCCCTACAAAAAACACTCACACAATTTGAGTGTGCTATTCACAAGAAGCATTGCCTGATGCCTCGAATTAAAGAGATCTCAGAAGACCTAAGATTAAGAATTGTTGTCACAGTTGACTTGGACTGGTGTAAGGTGGAATCAGATGCAGGAGACAGGTGCTGGAGTTGAGTGTCCTTTTAATAATTTGACACACAAAACAAAACCGCGAGGCACAGGGCGCTACAGACAGACTGCCTGGGAAAAACACATTCCCAATATTGCGAACAAACTATATATATATAAGCGGCACAAAAAGGCACGGGGCGCAGCCCGGTAAATCCTCTCTTCCTTAAACTGTCAGAAATACACCCGTAATAAAACACGGACCACCGTCCTGAGTGGACAATCAACAATCCCGCACAAAATCCCAACTGAAAACACACCTTAAATAAGTCCCCACTAATGACATACACAAAACAGGTGCGGAACAGACAGACAAAACTAAACGACAGAAACAACGATCGGTGGCAGCTAATAGGCCGGCGACGACGACCGCCGAGCGCCGCCCGACCGAGGAGGGGCGCCACTTTCGTTGGATCCTGTGACAATTGTTGACTTGCATAAAGCTGGAAAGGGTTACAAAAGTATCTCTAAAAGCCTTGATGTTAATCACTCCACAGTAAGACAAATTGCCTATAAATGGAGAAAGTTCAGCACTGTTGCTACTCTCCCTAGAAGTGGCCGTCCTGCAAAGATGACTGCAAGAGCACAGCGCAGAATGTTCAATGAGGTTAAGAAGAATCCTAGAGTGTCAGCTAAAGACTTACAGAAATCTCTGGAAGATGCTAACATCTCTGTTGACGAGTCTACGATACGTAAAACACTAAACAAGAATGATGTTCATGGGAGGACACAACGGAAGAAGCTGCTGTCCAAAAACAACATTACTGCACATCTGAAGTTCGCAAAAGAGCACCTGGATGTTCCACAGCGCTACTGGCAAAATATTCTGTGGACAGATTAAATTAAAGTTGAGTTGTTTGGAAGGAACACACAACACTATGTGTGGAGAAAAAAAGGCACAGCACACCAACATCAAAACCTTATCCCAACTGTAAAGTATGGTGGAGGGAGCATCATGGTTTGGGGCTGCTTGGCTGCCTCAGGGCCTGGACAGCTTACTATCATCGACAGAAAAATGAATTCCCAAGTTTATCAAGACATTTTGCCAGAGAATGTAAGGCTATCTGTCCGCCAATTGAATCTCAGCAGAAGTTGGGTGATGATGTCTGGTGTGAACCGCTCTCGAGGTCATGCCACAGCATTTTAAATCGGTTGTCAGGACTCTGACTGGGCCACTCCAGAAAGCGTATTTTCTTCTGTTGAAGCCATTCTGTTGTAGATGTACTTCTGTGTTTTGGGTCGTTGTCCTGTTATCCTAAGAATATTGCTGAACTGAAACAGGTTTAACCGTTGTGCAGGTCTGATCCACAACTACAGAAAACGTTTGGTTGAGTTTATTGCTGGCAGTTGAGGGTCAACCAGTTATTAAATCCAAGATTTTACATACTTGTTCCACCTTGCACTGTGAATGTTTACACGGTGTGTTCAATAAAGACATGAAAACATATAATTGTTTGTATGTTATTAGTTTTAAGCAGACTGTGTTTGTCTATTGTTGTGACTTAGATGAAGATCCGATTAAACGTTATGACCAATTTATGCAGAAATCCACGAAAATTCCAAAGGGTTCACATACTATTTCTTGCCCCTGTATATCTGGGAGCAGTATAATGGTGAGTGGACATTTCCCCATTTCTCTTCCTATTGGATCTTTTTCCAGCTCCTGTGAAAAGTTTGAATGCGAGTAAATCCCTCTGTAGTCTACGTTGTCTTTGGCCTAATGTTATATGCCCCACGGCCACGGGAAGCAATTATGGTGTCTGTAACTGTAGACATAGACTATTTAAAACTAGTTGTTGTTTAGTTTTATTACAATTTGATTTAAAGCACTACAGCAACATTGTGTTTATTAAAATAGAACCCACAATGTACAAAGTTAGCCCCTGTCGATGTAGTCAACATTAAATATGTATTCATAATTATATTGATATTGTAAAACTGACCTCATGTCTTTCTCTAATGTCTCTTGGATAACGGATAAAATCCATATGTTGGATTCATACTGTAGTGTTATATACAGATTACTTCATCACATCACACTAAATAGTTAAATGATGATGTGTTGTTTATGTAGGCCTGGCTGAGTCTAGGCCTGGTTGAGTCTAGGCCTGGTTGAGTCTAGGCCTGGCTGAGTCTAGGCCTGTCTGAGTCTAGGCCTGTCTGAGTCTAGGCCTGGCTGAGTCTAGGCCTGTCTGAGTCTAGGCCTGTCTGAGTCTAGGCCTGGCTGACTCTAGGCCTGTCTGAGTCTAGGCCTGTCTGACTCTAGGCCTGTCTGAGTCTAGGCCTGGCTGACTCTAGGCCTGTCTGAGTCTAGGCCTGGCTGAGTCTAGGCCTGGCTGAGTCTAGGCCTGTCTGAGTCTAGGCCTGGCTGAGTCTAGGCCTGGCTGAGTCTAGGCCTGGCTGAGTCTAGGCCTGTCTGAGTCTAGGCCTGTCTGAGTCTAGGCCTGGCTGAGTCTAGGCCTGGCTGAGTCTAGGCCTGTCTGAGTCTAGGCCTGTCTGACTCTAGGCCTGTCTGAGTCTAGGCCTGGCTGACTCTAGGCCTGTCTGACTCTAGGCCTGTCTGAGTCTAGGCCTGTCTGAGTCTAGGCCTGTCTGAGTCTAGGCCTGGCTGAGTCTAGGCCTGGCTGAGTCTAGGCCTGTCTGAGTCTAGGCCTGTCTGACTCTAGGCCTGTCTGAGTCTAGGCCTGGCTGACTCTAGGCCTGGCTGACTCTAGGCCTGGCTGACTCTAGGCCTGGTTGACTCTAGGCCTGGCTGACTCTAGGCCTGGTTGACTCTAGGCCTGGCTACAGTCTATTGTAATGTTTGCTCCATAATAATGGCTAGCGGATAGGATGTACTGTATAGTGTCTAGCTGGCTGCTCTGGAAGGTACCATGCTAGGTCAGGCAGGCAGAAGCCACTCAGGTTTCAACCCGCCTGTAACTGAATGACATTGGGTTTTCTGACCTTGCTGTCCGCGTAAAGAGCCTCAGTCCAGATCAGACACGCTAGCTAGCTACTGTTAGCCAGTTGCTCTCTCCCTCCCTGCTCTCTCTCCCTCTCTCGCCATTCCTTCTCTCGCTCCCTCTCTCTCGCCCTACCTGCTCACTCCCTCTCTCTCTTGCCCTCCCTGCTCTCTCTCCCCCTCTCTCTCTCTTTCTCTCTCTCTCTCTCTCTCTCTCTCTCTCTCTCTCTCTCCCTCCTTGTTGACTCTCCTTCTCTATCTCCATCTCACTCCCTCCAGCTCCCTCTCCCTCTTTATCTCACTCCCTCCATCTCCTTCCCTCTCTCTCGCTCTCTTTCTCTAGTACCTCACCCTCATCTCTGCCCTCCCTCACACTCTCTCTCTCTCTGACTCACTGTCACTCTCTGGCTCACTCTGCAATAGCTTTAATTAATATTAAAACGATAATGTATCATGGTCTAGCTCTCAGAGCCGTACTGCCATCAGCTAGTCCAGTGAATATTATAAAGTAGAGCAGCAGAAAAGCGTATAGCAGCAGTCCTTATGACTCACATAAACACCCATCAGATGAAGGAATATCATTTTACAGAGCCAGAGGTAAACTGATATGGTATCCTCTCCTCTCCATTCCATTCCTCTCCCCTCCTACTCTCTCCTCCTCTCCTCTACTCTCTCTCTCTTCTCCTCTCCTCCTGTCCTCTCCCTTCCTCTTTCCTTTCCTCTCTCTCTCTCTCTCTCTCTCTCTCTCTCTCTCTCTCCACTCCTCTCTCTCTTTTCCACATCTCAATTTAGTGGCACTGGGGCTTGAATAATTTATTGGTAGAATGAGTTGTTGCTGCTAGGTCGGTGTCTGACGTACACTCTTGTGAGACGCTATACTCTTAGAAATAAAAGGGTTCTACCTGGAACCAAAGGGGTTCTACCTGGAACCAAAGGGGTTCTACCTGGAACCAAAAGGGTTCTACCTGGAACCAAAAGGGTTCTACCTGGAATCAAAATGGTTCTACCTAGAACCTAAAAGGGTTCTTCGACTGTCCCCGTATGAGTACCCTTTGAAGAACCCTTTTTGAAGAACCCTTTTTGGAAGCAAAAAGGGTTCTTTCTACTTGGAAACAAAAAGGGTTCTCCTATGGGGACAGCCGAAAAACCCGTTTGGAACTCTTTTTCTAAGAGTGTACCTACTACCTATACTCCCCTCTCAGCCCCATGGGACAGGATATCAAACCTTTAGCCTTATAGTCCACAAAATCATTGCATAATCATTAAAGACACATAGATGTTTATTAGAGTCATGACCAAGATGAGTTTCTTCACTGCACACGTACATCTATCTGATTTATACACTTGAATAGATAAATATAAAACCTTCAAAGCTAGCTCCGTTATACACTTGATAAGCATCCAGACTGTATCACATCCGGCCGTGATTGGGAGTCCCATAGGGGCGGCGCACAACTGGCCCAGCGTCGTCCGGGTTTAGCCGGAGTAGGCCGTCATTGTAAATAAGAATTTGTTCTTAACTAACTTGCCTAGTTAAATAAAGGTATATTTTTTTAATTACACCGGCCTAAGGTAGGCCTGCGGTAACAGATCCTGGGTCGACAGTGAGTGCAGTGAGGAGTAGGAAGGTTCTGTGTTGAGGTATTGAAATACAGTCTGCTGGTGCTGCTGACTGTGAGCTGGGCTCTGTATGGCTCTCTGGTTCTGTGACTCACCTACAACATACTGCCCCCTGTTGGGGAGAAAATATACTGATTTGCCATTCAGTGTATGTATTCATACATCAGCCATTTGTAGTTCATTCTTAGGGCTATATTGTGCCACGTGAAAAATAAATAGCCTACTAAAGAGGTTCTTTCATAAAACCTCAACCATTTTAACTACATTACACTGTAATAACGTTTGTAAAACGATCTATAACATTAGTGATGTAGCATTACTCTGATGGTAGGTACCATTAAAGTGTATAAATATTATAAATATATCTATTACGTATATTTGTTGCCGTGACGTCAGGTGCTGGATGTGGGAAACAGCCTGGTGATGCCCGTTAACGTGGACAGGCAGGTCCATGTAAACGAGCTGGGCCGGGCCACGAGGGAGGGTTTCTGGACTGCTGCTGCACGGAGGGGGTCACCACCATAGTGGACATGTCTCTGTAAGAACATGAAACAGCCTGTCCCAATTCGCTCCCTATTCTCCCTATGGGCATGACACCTCTGATGGTGGAAGCTTCTCCGGTTATACTCATCCAGACCCTTTCAGATCTGCAAACATTGAGGACTTAGGTCCAAAGGGGTTTGGGTTAATGAGTGATTGAGGCTGACTGAGTCCCCTTTCCCACATAATCCACATCCAGGGGTTAGGGGTCAGAGATAGGGGGGCATGGGGAAAGAGGGGTAAACAGATTGCCTAAGGTTTACTCTTTCAAAGTTGTCCTTGAGTAAAGATCACATTTTTAAACCTGCCTGTCACAATGACTCAGTAAGCCTACCTTTTAAACCTGCCTGTCATCATGACTCAGTAAGCCTACCTTTTAAACCTGCCTGTCATCATGACTCAGTAAGCCTACCTTTTAAACCTGCCTGTCACAATGACTCAGCAAGCCTACCTTTTAAACCTGCCTGTCACAATGACTCAGTAAGCCTACCTTTTTAAACCTGCCTGTCATCATGACTCAGTAAGCCTACCTTTTAAACCTGCCTGTCATCATGACTCAGCAAGCCTACCTTTTAAACCTGCCTGTCATCATGACTCAGTAAGTCTACCTTTTAAACCTGCCTGTCATAATGACTCAGTAAGCCTACCTTTTAAACCTGCCTGTCATCATGACTCAGTAAGCCTACCTTTTAAACCTGCCTGTCACAATGACTCAGTAAGCCTACCTTTTAAACCTGCCTGTCATCATGACTCAGCAAGCCTACCTTTTAAACCTGCCTGTCATCATGACTCAGTAAGCCTACCTTTTAAACCTGCCTGTCATAATGACTCAGTAAGTCTACCTTTTAAACCTGCCTGTCATCATGACTCAGTAAGCCTACCATTTAAGCCTGCCTGTCATCATGACTCAGTAAGCCTACCTTTTAAACCTGCCTGTCATCATGACTCAGCAAGCCTACCTTTTAAACCTGCCTGTCACAATGACACAGCAAGCCTACCTTTTAAACCTGCCTGTCACCATGACTCAGCAAGCCTACCTTTTAAACCTGCCTGTCACCATGACTCAGCAAGCCTACCTTTTAAACCTGCCTGTCATCATGACTCAGTAAGCCTACTCCTGTGCCATCCTGGTTTTAGGTTTCAGATTTATTTTTGGGTACACACAGAGCTACTGTTTCACTCACGTTGTTCAAGGAAAGTCCAAAATGAATGCAGACAGTATACTCAGGAAATCAGTATTTCGATAAGACCAAATAAAAGTCCCTTTTAGGATACAGTGCCTTCAGAAAGTATCCATACCCCTTGACTTTTTCCACATTTTTTGGTGTTACAGCATGAATTTAAAATCGATTAAATTTAGATTTTTTGGGGTCATTGGCCTACACACAATACCCCATAAAATACTAATTATTTAAAAATGAAAAGCTGAAATGTCTTGAGTCAATATGTATTCAAACCCTTTGTTATGTCAAACCTAAATAAGTTCAGGAGTAAAAATGTGCTTAATAAGTCACATAATAAGTTGCATTGACTCACTCTGTGTTCAATAATAGTGTTTAACATGATTTTTGAATGACTACCTCATCTCTGTACCACCACACGTACAATTATCTGTAAGGTTCCTCAGTCGAGCAGTGAATTTCAAACACAGATTCAACCACAAAGACCAGGGAGTCTAGATCCAAGAGGCTTCTAAACAGCTTCTACCCCTAAACCATAAGACTCCTAAACACCTAATGAAATGGCTACCCAGACTATTCACATTGCCCCCCCATTATCTATGCATAGTCACTTTAATAACTCTATATACATGTACATATTACCTCAATTACCTCGACACCGGTGCCCCTGCACATTGACTCTGTACCGGTACCCCCTGTATAGAGCCTCCACATTGACTCTGTACCGGTACCCCCTGTATATAGCCTCCACATTGACTCTGTACCGGTACACCCTGTATATAGCCTCCACATTGACTCTGTACCGGTACCCCCTGTATATAGCCTCCACATTGACTCTGTACCGGTACCCCCTGTATATAGCCTCCACATTGACTCTGTACCGTAACACCCTGTATATAGCCTCCACATTGACTCTGTACCGTAACACCCTGTATATAGCCTCCACATTGACTCTGTACCGGTACCCCCTGTATATAGCCCCGCTATTGTTATTTACTGCTGCTCTTTAAATATTTGTTATTCTTATCTCTTACTTTTTCACTGTAAGGTCTACACCTGTTGCATTTGGTGCATGTGACAAATAACATTTGATTTGATATGATTTCCCAATGCCTCGCAAGGAAGGGCACCTATTGGTAGATGGTAAAAAAAAACAAAAAAAACAGACAATTGAATATCCCGTTAAGCATGGTGAAGTTATTTATTACACTTTGGATGGTGTGTCAACACACCCAGTCACTAAAAATGTACAGACATCCTTCATAACTCAGTTGCCGGAGAGGAAGGGAACCACTCAGGGATCCCACCATGATGCCAATGGTGATTTGTCTCTACCTTCTTGCCCTTTGTGCTTTTGTCTGTGCCCAATAATGTTTGTACCATGTTGTGTTGCTACCATGTTGTTGTTATTTTGTGTTGCTACCATGCTGTGTTGTCATGTGTTGCTGCTTGCTATGTTGTTGTCTTAGGTCTCTCTTTATGTAGTGTTGTGTTGTCTCTGTTGTCGTGATGTGTGTTTTATCCAATATCTTTTAATTATTTTAATATTATTTTGAATCCCAGCCCCCATCCCTGCAGGAGGCCTTCATTGTAGATACGAATTTGTTCTTAACTGACTTGCCTAGTTAAATAAAGGTGAAAAAATTTATAAATACATTTTAAAACAATTACAATTGAATGTCTGTGACAGAGGAACAGTTACTCCACAATACTAACCTAAATTGACAGTGTGAAAAGAAGGAAACCTGTACAGAATAAAACTATCCTAAAACATGCATCCTGTTTGCAACAAGGCACTAAAGTAATACTGCAAAAAATGTGACAAAGCAATTCATTTTTTGTCCTGAATTGTGTGATGTTTGGGGATAATCCAAAACAACACATTACTGAGTACCACTCTCCATATTTTCAAGCATGGTGGTGGCTGCATCATGTTATGGGTATGCTTGTAATTGTTAAGGACTGGGGAGTTTTTCAGGATAAAAAAGAAACAGAATGGAGCTAAGCACAGTCAAAATCTCATTCAGTCTGCTTCAGACACTGGGAGATGAATTCACCTTTCAGCAGGACAATAACCTAAAACACAAGGCCAAATATACACTGGAGTTGCTTACCAAGAAGACAGTGAATGTTCATCACAGAGGGAAAACTGGTTCAGTCTGCTTTCCACCAGACACTGGGAGATGAATTCACCTTTCAGCAGGACAATAACCTAAAACACAAGGCCAAATATACACTGGAGTTGCTAACCAAAGAAGCATATGACAGAGTTACAGTTTTGACTTAAATCTACTTGAAAATCTATGGCAAGACCTGAAAATGGTTGTCTAGCAATGATCAACAAACAATTTGACAGAGCTTGAAGAATTTAGAGAAGAATAATGGGCAAATGTTGCACAATCCAGGTGTGGAAAGCTCTTAGAGAATTACCCAGAAAGACTCACAGCTGTAATCACTGCCAAAAGTGCTTCTACAAAGTATTGACTCATGGGTGTGAATACTTATGTAAATTAGATCTTTCAGCATTTAATTTCCAATAAATTAGCAAAAATTTCAAAAACATGTTTTCACTTTTTCATTATGGGGTATTGTGTGTAGATGGGTGATAAAAAACATAGATTTAATTCCTTTTGAATTCAGGCTGTAACACAACAACATGTGGAATAAGTCAAGTGGTATGAATACACTGTGTCTGTATATTTTGTGTTAAACAAAAAAGTTAAAAATGTAAAAAAATTTTAACCATATGCTTATATCCTGTCCCCATAGCAACAGCATCCCTCCGACCACCATCCTGCATAACTTTCATGAGGGCGGCAGCACCGGGACAGTGTTTTGTAGACACTGCCTTCTGGGAAAGGGTCGTCCCTGGCAACCAGCTACTGGATGATACAAATAAAATAGTTTAGCTGAAACATGGGTCGGGTCCTCCTCATATTCATCTACACTGGCTAGAAGAGAGTTGACAGGTAAAAACAACTTGTTGGAAGATCATCTCACCTGGTCAGTTCTTCCAGATCACTGAGTATGGTTACATGCAAACAATTCTACAATTATTATTAATAGTCAGATTAATATTATAGTTCAATTAAAACTTTTACAAGCAGGCCTCCCGAGTGGCGCATCGGTAACTACAGTCCCAGGTTCGATCACAGGCTGTGTCATAAACGACTGTGACTGGGAGTCCTATAGGGCGGTGCACAATTTGGCCCAGCGTCAATCGCCAATCAAATACACTTTCTACCACAGTGACCATGTTATTTTCAGGAAGTCTATTTGATTCTAATTTCGGACATGACTGGGCCATACTTGCGCATCAGCCAATTAAAATTGTTGACGTAGTTGCACGTGATTGGAAACCTGGCACCATCCCTACAGTGAAGCATGGGGCATGGACTGGGAGACTAGTCAGGATCGAGGCAAAGATGAACGGAGAAAATTACAGCGAGATACTTGATGAAATCCTTCTCCAGAGGTTCTCAGGACCTCAGACTGGGGTGAAGGTTCACCTTCCAACAGGACAACGACCCTAAGCAGGCAGCCAAGACAATGCAGGAGTGGCTTCGGGACAAGTCTCTGAATGTCCTTGAGTGGCCCAGCCAGAGCCCGGACTTGAACCCGATCAAACATCTCTGGAGAGACCTTGAGAGGATCGGCAGAGAAATTCCACAAATACAGGTGTGCCAAGCTTGTAGCGTCATACCCAAGAAGACTCAAGGCTGTAATCGCTGCCAAAGGTGCTTCAACAAAGTACTGAGTAAAGGGTCTGAATACTTATGTACATTTGATATTTCAGTTTTTTATTTATTATAAATTAGCAACAATTTAAAAAAAATATATATATATATTTGCAAAAATGTCTAAAAACCAGTTTTTGCTTTGTCATTATGGGGTATTGTGTGTAGATTGATGAGGGGAAAAAAACGATTTAATCAATTTTAGAATAAAGCTGTAACGTAACAAAATGTGCAAAAAAAATCAAAGGGGTCTGAATACTTTCTGAATGTACTGTGTATAGCAGTGCCAGTAGCTTGTGTCGGTCTGCAAGACAGACTTCAACAAGAAGGTCTTCATTACATGTGTTCGGAATCTTAATTTACAAGGTTTTGGCTGCACTTCTCTCTCCCAATACACTAACACAGTACACATAAACCTACATTTCAAAAGGGGGAAAAAATTCATGTGAACTTTGAACCATTGCAACAATCTGCGACAACTACTTGGAGCTATAGGCACCGAGAGATATTTAACCAGTCAGTAAAATAGATGCTAGTTCCTTTGATTATTAGAAAGTGTTGTTAAGGACACTTTAATGAACAAGTGTTGGATCACGTCCAACTATGTCAATGATTTTAATTGCCTGATATGGAATTTTAACCCTGGATATAATCACGGCCAGCTGTGCAAGTTAGCACAGGGCTAAATCTGATTGGAACAGATAACATATAGCCACAGGTAGAACAATGAGATGTTTCACCAGATGTATAAATCTGAAGAATCTGATTGGCATTTTCTCTCACCACCAAATATGGTGATGACAGGAAGCCCAGTGGCCGGTAGTGGAAGAAGACAGCGCTAGATGGATTTTGGCCAACATTCTGCCAATTTTCTCGTTGATTAAACATTTGATCTCAATACAGTTTTCTATTCCCAAAACTAGAATTTGTTATGAATAGAGTAGACTAAGTTTTGTAGACTTTACCCTTTGCCAAAATAAATTGAGTTTTCGCACATGCACATTTAACAAAGTAGGCGTTCCCTAATGGAAATATGCAAATACATGCTACAGTAAAACGCTAGGTCATGCTTGGCTCTACCCATCTCTTTGCTTGTTCTGGCCACTATGATTAATTTGCTGCGGAATATCTTAGGTTAGATCTAAAAATCTTTGATATAGCGTTTGATCACGTGCAACTACGTTAACAATTTTTATTGGCTGATGCGCATTTTGAGAAAGAAAAAGTTCAAACTTAAGTATGGCCCCGTAATGTTTGTATGTGAAAACTATTTTTAGAGATGCATCATTTTAGTTGTTCAGAACTCACTTCACTCTCGCTAAAGAGGGAGGCTCGCTAGGCTGGTGCTATCACATATACAGATCTAATACACCACTGGAACACTGAATAAATAAACAAATTAGGTACATTTGGGCAGTCTTGATTCAAAATTTTGAACAGAAATGCAATGGTTCATTTGGTCAGCCTAAAACTTGGCACATACAATGCTGCCATCTAGTGGCCAAAATCTAAATTGCAGCTGGGCTGGAATAATACAGTATGGCCTTTCCCTTGCATTTCAAAGATGAGATGGAAGAGAAAAAAATACAAAAGAACGGTTGGTTTTGTTCTTTGTATTATTTTTTACCAGATCTATTGTGTTACATTCTCCTACATTCCTTTCACATTTCCAGAAACTTCAAAGTGTTTCCTTTCAAATGGGACCAAGAATATGCATATCCTTGCTTCAGGGCCTGAGCTACAGGCAGTTAGATTTGGGTTTGTCATTTTAGGCAACAATGGGAAAGAAAGGGGCTGATCCTTAATCAACGTTGTTTCCACATCATTTCAATTAAATTATATTGAACCAATGAGGAATAGAGGTTGAATTGACGTCTGTTCCCAGTGGGTAGCGTGCATGTAAACATACTCAGTGAGTATTCTTGATTAAATTGAGAAAAATAAAATAAAATAAAAACAATTCTAAATCACATTGGTGAATCTCAACCTAATCCCTGTGATCATGGTGTTGCTTTGGTTTGTAGTGGTTTCTATAAATCAAGGCTCTCCAACCCTGTTCCTGGCCCCAGCGTTTCCCAAACTCGGTCCTCAGGACTCCAAGGGGTGCACGTTTTAGTTTTTTCTCCTAGCACTACACAGATGATTAACCTGTTGGGGCTAGGGGGCAGCATTGAGAATTTTGGAAAAAATATGTGCCCATTTTTAACTGCCTCCTACACCAACTCAGAAGCTAGAATATGCATATTATTGTTCAGGTTTGGATAGAAAACACCCTAAAGTTTCTAAAACTGTTTGAATGGTGTCTGTGAGTATAACAGAACTCCTATGGCAGGCAAAAACCTGACCAGGTTTCATGCAGGAAGTACCCTGTCTGACAAGGAGTCGTGCGTCTTGCATCTGTTTATTGAAGAGTAAGGATCTTAGCTGTAACGTGACAATTCCTAGGGCTCCAATAGGCTCTCAGAGCCCGGGAAAAACAGGAATGATGACGAGGCAGCCTCAGGCTGAAACAGATTATCGCCTTTTCCAAGTGTCGCATTAGGTGTCAATGCAATGATGCGCGTGCACGATTCCCCCCCGTGGAGAAATTTCAGTCGGCTGTTTAGGCTCATTGCAGATTCCCGGTCGGAATAGTATCGCTTTTCTACGAGATAAATGGCATAAAAATTGGTTTTAAACAGCGGTTGACATGCTTCGAAGTACGGTAATGGAATATTTAGAATTTTTTTGTCACGCCATGCGCAATGCTCGTGACAGTGATTTAGTATGCTGATAGTGTCTAGAACTCACGAACAAAACGCCGCTGTTTGGATATAACGATGGATTATTTGGGACCAAACCTACATTTGTTATTGAAGTAGAAGTCGTGGGAGTGCATTCTGACGAAGAACAAGAAAGGTAATAACATTTTTCTTATAGGAAATGTGATTTTGATGAAGGCTAATCTTGCCGGGTGTCTAAATAGCTAGCCCGTGATGGCTGGCTATGTACTTAGAGTATTGCAAAATGTGCTTCATCCGAAAAGCTATTTTAAAATCGGACATATCGAGTGCATAGAGGAGTAATGTATCTATAATTCTTAAAATAATTGTTATGCTTTTTGTGAACGTTTATCGTGAGTAATTTAGCAAACTGTTAGTAAATTCCCCGGAAGTTTGCGGGGGGTATGCTTTTTCTGAACGTCACATGCTAATGTAAAAAGCTGTTTTTTGATATAAATATGAACTTGATTGAACAGACATGCATGTATTGTATAACATAATGTCCTAGGTGTGTCATCTGATGAAGATCATAAAAGGTTAGTGCTGCATTTAGCTGTGGTTTGGGTTTATGTGACATGATATGCTAGCTTGAAAAATGGGTGTCTGATTATTTCTGGCTGGGCACTCTCCTGACATAATCTAATGTTTTGCTTTCGTTGTAAAGCCTTTTCGAAATCGGACAGTGTGGTTAGATTAACGAGATTCTTGTCTTAAATAGCTGTAAAATAGTCATATGTTTGAGAAATTGAAGTAATAGTATTTCAAACGATTCAAAAATCGCGCCACTGGATTGAAGTGGCTGTTACGTAGGTGGGACGAATTCGTCCCACATGCGCCAGACAGGTTAAAGTTATCAAAGCTTGATGACTAGTTTATTATTTGAATATGCTGTGTGGTGCTAGGGGGCAAAAAAACAAAAATGTGCACCCCTTGGGGTCCTGAGGACCGAGTTTAGAAAACGCTGAACTAACCTGATTCAGTTTACGCACCAGCTAATTATTAGAATCAGGTGCATTAGATCAACCTACAGGATTGTTGCTCTCTGGGAACAGGGTTCGAGAGGCCTGCCACAAATCTATCTGATACAAATGACTCTGTTAGCTGGAGATGCATCACATGATCGAGGCCAGGGTGTAGGCTCGCCACTAACTTACACCTGGAGTTGGAGGACAATACCAAAGGACTAGTCAGCTCTTCCCCCCCTCTGAGGGGCCAACATGTATCTATCTCTGTTACAGTATCCAGAGGACTACTGAATGACTGATAGAATAATGATATATTAACCATGTCTGGTATATATCGGAGACTTGCTCACTCTAGCGCTATCAACAGCATATGATGTATGATGTACAGGGGGAACTCTGAATTACTCTCAATGAGGGTCTATTGTCTTCTCAGGAATTCTGTCTAATTTACATTGGTCATTGGTCTCAAATCCCACACAAGCTCTTAGACGGTGTGACACAGTACAAAACATGGATTGCGCGGTACAAAACATGGATTTAATATGTTTCTGAGTTTTCCCCCGAGAATGAATACAGTATCGCCAAGAGCAGGTTAGTTGAAAAATCTATGGCAGAGTTTTGTGTAAGCTAACCTGTAACGCACAGTAATGGAAACATAGTAAACACATTCTTTAGGGGCTCTGATGTAGTCTGTGTATATCTCTCTCTCTAGAATGCATTTCCACATAGTGCACCTGTCCTCTGCCCAGCTCTGGGCTCTGATGGATCAAGGGAGACACTCAAGTTTTTTAATCTCTTGACACATTGATGAAAATAGTCATGGCCTCTAAATCTTGAAGCTGCATACTGGACTCTATTCCAACTAAACTACTGAAAGAGCTGCTTCCTGTGCTCGGCCCTCCTATGTTGAACATACATAAATGGCTCCCTATCCACCGTATGTGTACCAAACTCACTAAAAGTGGCAGTAATAAAGCCTCTCTTGAAAAAGCCAAACCTTGACCCAGAAAATATAAAAAACGATCGGCCTAAATCGAATCTCCCATTCCTCTCAAAAAAAATTAAAAAGCTGTCACTGCCTTCCTGAAGACAAACAATGTATACGAACCGCTTCAGTCTGGTTTTAGACCCAATCATAGCACTGAGACTGCACTCGTGAAGGTGGAAAATTACCTTTTAATGGCGTCAGACCAAGGCTCTGCATCTGTCCTCGTACTCCTAGACCTGAGTGCTGCTTTTGACACCATCGATCACCATATTCTTTTGGAGAGATTGGAAACCCAAATTGGTCTACACTGACAAGTTCTGGCCTGGTTTAGATCTAATCTGTCTGTCGGAAAGATATCAGTTTGTCTCTGTGGATGGTTTGTCCTCTGACAAATCAACTGTACATTTCGGTGTTCCTCAAGGTTCCGTTTTAGGACCACTATTGTTTTCACTATATATTTTACCTCTTGGTGATGTTATTCGGGAAACATAATGTTAACTTTCACTGCTATGCGGACGATACACAGCTGTACATTTTGATGAAACGTGGTGAAGTCCCAAAATTGCCCTCCCTGAAAGCCTGTGTTTTAGACATGAAGAAGAGGATGGTGGCACATGTTTTACTTTTAATCTCGAACAAAACAGAGATGCTAGTTTTAGGTTCCAAATAAACAAAGAGATCTTCTGTTGGATCTGACAATTAATCTTAATGGTTGTACAGTCGTCTCAAATAAAACTGAAAGGCGTTACTCTGGACCCTGATCTGTCTTTTTTCCATCTATGTAACATTGCAAAAATCAGAAACTTTCAGACCAAAAATAATGCAGAAAAATGTATCCATGCATTTGTCACTTCTAGATTAGACTACTGCAATGCTCTACTTTCCGGCAACCCGGATAAATCACTAAATAATCTTCAGTTAGTGCTAAACATGGCTGCTAGAATCTTGACTAGAACCAAAATATGTTATCATGTTACTCCAGTGCTAGCCTCTCTACACTGGCTTCCTGTTAACCTGTTAGGGTATAGGGGGGCAGTATTTTCACGGCTGGATAAAAAAATGTACCCGATTTAATCGGGTTACTAATCCTACCCAGTAACTACAATATGCATATACTTATTATATATGGATAGAAAACACCCTAAAGTTTCAAAAACTGTTTGAATGGTGTCTGTGAGTATAACAGAACTCATTTGGCAGGCAAAACCCTGAGACAGATTCTGACTGGAAGTGGATACCTGATGTGTTGAATTGACTTTAAGCCTATACCATTGAAAAACAAAGGGGCTGAGGAATATTTTGGCACTTCCTATTGCTTCCACAAGATGTCCCCAGCCTTTACAAAGTGTTTTGAGTCTTCTACAGTGAGATCTGACTGAAGAAGAGCCTTGGAACGTGATGACCCATTAGACACCTGGCGCGCAAGTTGATGGTGGGTACTCTCATTCCGAAACGTTTTAAAAGAGAACCCAATGGTCCGCCTTGAATTTTATTCATGTTCTGGTTAAAAAAGGCCCTAATGATTTATGCGATACAACGTTTGACATGTTTGAACGAACGTAAATATATTTTTTCCGTTCTTGAAGTGAAGTGAAGTCCGGCTGGCTTAGATCATGTGCTACAACACGGAGGTTTTTTGACATAAATTATGAGCTTTTTTGAACAAAACTACATTCGTTATGGACCTGGGATTCTTTGGAAGTGACATCTGATGAAGAGAATCAAAGGTAATGGATTATTTACATAGTATTTTCGATTTTAGATCTCTCCAACATGGCGGTTAGTCTGTATCGCAATGCGTATTTTTCTGGCGCAGTGCTCAGATTATTGCAAAGTGTGATTTCCCAGTAAGGTTAATTTTAAATCTGGCAAGTCCATTGCGTTCAAGAGATGTAAATCTATAATTCTTTGAATGACAATATAATATTTTACCAATGTTTTCTAATATTAATTAATTATTTTGTTGTCATGACTTGACTGCCGGTATTGGAGGGAAACGATTTCCTGAACATCAACGCCATAGTAAAACGCTGTTTTTAGATATAAATATGAACTTGATAGAACTAAAAATGCATGCATTGTCTAACATAATGTCCTAGGAGTGTCATCTGATGGAGATTGTAAAAGGTTAGTGCATAATTTTAGCTGATTGTATGGTTTTGGTGACGCCTGTCTTTGAATCGACAATACACTACACACAGCTATTGTCAATGTACTCTCCTAACATAACCTAACTTTATGCTTTCCCCGTAAAACCTTTTTGAAATCGGAAAACGTGGTTAGATTAAGGAGATGTTTATCTTTCAAAGGTTGTAAGTTAGTTGTATGTTTGAGAAATTTGAATTTTGACATTTATTTGGTTTCAAATTTGCCGCTCTTGAAATGCACCTGCTGTTGATAGGGTGCGCCACGGGTGGCACGCTAACGTCCCACATAGCCCCAAGAAGTTAAGGCAAGGGCTGGTTTCAAGGTTTTACTGCTAACCTACAAAGCATTATATGGGCTTGCTCCTACCTATCTTTCCGATTTGTTCCTGCCGTACATACCTACACGTACGCTACGGTCACAAGACGCAGGCCTCCTTATTGTCCCTAGAATTTCTAAGCAAACAGCTGGAGGCAGGGCTTTCTCCTATAGAGCTCCATTTTTATGGAATGGTCTACCTATCCATGTGAGAGACGCAGACTCAGTCTCAAACTTTAAGTCATTATTGAAGACTCATCTCTTCAGTAGGTCCTATGATTGAGTGTAGTCTGGCCCAGGGGTGTAAAGGTGAACGGAAAGACACTGGAGCGACGATCCACCCTTGCTGTCTCTGCCTGGCCGGTTCCCCTCTCACCACTGGGATTCTCTGCCTCTAACCTTATTACAGGGCCTGAGTCACTGGCTTACTGGTGCTCTTCCAAGCCGTACCTAGGAGGGGTGCGTCACTTGAGTGTACTGAGTCACTGATGTGATCTTCCTGTCCGGTTTGGCACCACCCTCGGGTTCGTGCCGTGGGGGAGATCTTCGTGGGCTATACTCAGCCTTGTCTCAGGGTAGTAAGGTGGTGGTCTGTTGATATCCCTCTGGTGTGGGGGCTGTGCTTTGGCAAAGTGGGTGGCGTTATATCCTGCTTGTTTGGCCCTGTCCGGGGGTATCGTCTCCTGACCCCTCCTGTCTCAGCCTCCAGTATTTATGCTGCAGTAGTTTATGTGTCGGGGGGCTAGGGTCAGTGTGTTATATCTGGAGTATTTCTCCTGTCTTATCCGGTGTCCTGTGTGAATTTAAGTATGCTCCCTCTAATTCTCTCTCTTTAATTCTCTCTCTTTCTCTCTTCTCTCGGAGGACCTGAGCCCTAGGACCATGCCTCAGGACTACCTGGCCTGATGACTCCTTGCTGTCCCCAGTCCACCTGGTCGTGCTGCTGTTCCAGTTTCAACTGCCCTGCCTGCGGCTATGGAACGTTGACCTGTTCACCGGACGTGCTACCTTGTCCTGGACCTGCTGTTTTCAACTCTCTCTCTCTACTGCACTTGCTGAATCTAACTCTGAATAGAGTTCTCTAGGACCTTCCCTGTGGCTCAGTTGGTAGAGCATGGTGTTAGCAACGCAAGCATGGTTTGTGCAACGCCAGGGTTGTGGGTTTGATTCCCACGGGGGGCCAGTATAAAAAAAATAAAAAAATGTATGAAAAAAAAGAGCGTCTGGATAAGAGCGTCTGCTAAATGACTAAAATGTAAATGAATAAACAGCTATGAAAAGCCAACTGACATTTACTCCTGAGGTGCTGACCTGTTGCCCCCTTTATGACCATTATTATTATCTGACCCTGCTGGTCATCTATGAACGTTTGAACATCTTGGCCATGTTCTGCTATAATCTCCACCCGGCACATCCAGAAGAGGACTGGCCACCCCTCCTCTCTAGGTTACTTCCTAGGTTCCTGCCTTTCTAGGGAGTTTTTCCTAGCCACCGTGCTTCTACATCTGCATTGCTTGCTGTTTGGGGTTTTAGGCTGGGTTTCTGTATAGCACTTTGTGACATCGGCTGATGTAAAAAGGGCTTTATAAATCAATTTGATTGATTGATTGATTGATTGACGTAGTCTGTGTATGTCTCTCTCTAGAGTGCATTGCCATATATTGCACCTGTCCTCTGCCTAGCCTTGGGCTCTGATCCAGGCAGGGAAGCAGGCAGGAGCCCTTCTGCCCCTGCTGAACACATCCCTGCTGGGGCCACTCAGTTCAAATGCTGTCCTCGCATTAGAGGGATATCTAACCAGGTACACCTCTCATGAGAGGGATATCTAACCAGGTACACCTCTCATCAGAGGGATATCTAACCAGGTACACCTCTCATCAGAGGGATATCTAACCAGGTACACCTCTCATCAGAGGGATATCTAACCAGGTATACCTCTCATCAGAGGGATATCTAACCAGGTATACCTCTCATCAGAGATAGTTCATCCCCTAATCAGAACACTGATCCACACACAATACTAACATTGACCAGTGGTTTTCAAACCTCTCCTCTAGGACTCCCAGAAGTTTCATAATTTTGCTGTAGCCCTGACCTAGCTCACCCAATTCATCTAACTGAGGGCTTGATTATTAGTTCAATCATGTGTGCTAGCTCTGGAATATATCAAATCCATGGAATGGCTGGGGTTCCCTGAAGAGAGGTTTGAAAACCCCTGATATATACCACATTCATCTCTGCTACATCACAAGGTAACATAGGGGGGATCACAAGGTAACACAGGGGGCATCACAAGGTAACACAGGGGGCATCACAAGGTAACACAGGGGGCATCACAAGGTAACACAGGGGGCATCACAAGGTAACATAGGGGGCATCACAAGGTAACATAGGGGGATCACAAGGCAACACAGGGGGCATCACAAGGTAACACAGGGGCATCACAAGGTAACACAGGGGGCATCACAAGGTAACACAGGGGGCATCACAAGGTAACACAGCGGGCATCACAAGGTAACACAGGGATCATCACGAGGCAACACGGGGGGCATCACAAGGCAACAGAGGGGCATCACAAGGTAACACGGGGGCTCCTCCACCCACACTGAGGACAATGGTTATTTTCCAAATGAATACCTGAATATAACCAGTCATCTAAACAGCCAATCACCCTGTACCTGTTAGGCGTGTATATGGGAGGCGAAGTCAAGTGCAGGAGAGCGGATTATATTAAACAGGCACACTTTAATACAGGTCAACAACGACAGCACATAAAACATACTAGTGCCACAAACACGGTCTATAACAAAAGTGCAGCGCCTGACAAAATAATCACGTAACAATAAACAAGTACACACAAAGACATGATGGGAACAGAGGACTAAATACATGTAGATTGATTGGGGAATGAAAACCAGGTGTGTATGGAACAAGACAAAAACAAATGGACATATGAGAAATGGAGAGGAGCCGACTTCGGTGGAAGTCGTGACAGTACCCCCCCCCCCCCCCCCCCCGACGCATGGCTCCAGCGGCGTGCCGACACCGGCCTCAGAGACAACCCGGAGGGTGAGGCGCAGGGCGATCCGGCCGGCGACGGTGAAACTCCCGCAGCAGTTCGGGGTCCAAAACATCCGCAACCGGAACCCAGCACCTCTCCTCCGGACCGTACCCCTCCCACTCCACGAGGTACTGAAGGCCCCCTGCCCGACGCCTCGAATCCAGGATGGAACGAACGATATGTGCCGGGGACCCCTCGATGTCCAAAGGGTCCTCCCGCACCTCCCGCACCTCAGATTCCTGGAGCGGACCAGCCACCACCAGCCTGAGGAGAGACACATGGAACGAGGGGTTAATACGATAATCAGAGGGAAGCTGTGATCTGTAATACACCTCGTTCACCTCCTCAGGACTTTGAAGGTCCCCACAAACCTGCCCTTCCGGCAGAGCAGGTGGAGGGGCAGTGGAGCGGCAGGTTTTGGGTCGAGAGCCAGACCCGGTCCCTCACTGCGGTGACGGTCCGGGCTGGTTTTCTGGCGAAGTGCGGCTCGCTGGAGGTGTACACGGGTGGCCTCTCATGTCTCCTCCGTGCGCCTGAACCAGTTGTCCACCGCAGGAGCCTCGGTCTGACCCTGATGCCACGGCGCCAGAACCGTCTGGTACCCCAATACGCACTGAAAGGGGGAGAGGTTAGTGGAGGAGTGGCAAAGCGAGTTCTGTGCCTTCTCGGCCCAGGGCATGAATGCCGCCCACTCCCCAGGCTGTCCTGGCAATAGGACTGCAGAAATCTACCCACATCCTGGTTGACTCTGTCAATGTGAAAACCCGAGGTAAGGCTGATCGAGACCCCAGACGTTCCATGAATGCCTTCCAGACTCTCGACGTGAACTGGGGACCCCGATCAGACACTATATCCTCAGGCACCCCGTAGTGCCAGAAGACGTGAGTAAACAGGGCTTCCGCAGTCTGTAGGACCGTAGGAAGACCGGGCAAAGGGAGGAGACGACAGGACTTAGAGAAACGATCCACAATGACCAGGATCGTAGTGTTTCCCTGTGAGAGGTAGATCAGTTAAAAAATCCACAGACAGGTGTGACCAAGGTCGTTGTGGAACGGGTAAGGGGTGTAGCTTACCTCTGGGCTGGTGTCTCGGAGCCTTACACTGGGCGCACACCGAGCAGGAGGAAACATAGATCCTCACCTCCTTAGCCAAGGTGGGCCACCAGTACTTCCCAGTCAGACAGCGCGCCGTCCGACCGATCCCCGGATGACCAGAGGAGGGTGATGTGTGGGCCCAATAGATCAACTGGTCATGGACAGCAGACGGAACACTGGGGAGCTGTACGCAATGTCCGCGTCCAGCTCCCACATGACCGGCGCTACCAGGCAAGAGGCCGGGAGTATAGGAGTCTGATCCATGGGCCGCTCCTGTGTCATACAGCCGGAACAGTGTGTCTGCCTTCATATTCTGGGAACCTGGTCTGTAGGACAGGGTAAACACAAAATGGGTAAAGAACATGGCCCACCTTGCCTGACGAGGATTCAGTCTCCTCGCTGCCCGGATGTACTCCAGGTTGCGGTGGTCAGTCCAGATGAGGAAAGGGTGTTTAGCCCCCTAAAAATCGCTGCACCTCCTTTACCGTGGTGGGAGTCGGCCAATTACGCACGGCTGCAATGCGGTCACACTCCATCTCCACACCTGATGTGGAAATGCGATACCCTAGGAAGGAGACGGCTTGCTGAAAGAACAGGCATTTCTCAGCCTTGACGTACAGGTCATGCTCCAACAGTCGTCTAAGTACCCTGCGTACCAAGGACACATGCTTGGCGCGTGTAGCGGAGTATATCAGAATGTCATCGATATACACCACTACACCCTGCCCATGCAGCTCCCTGAAAATCTCATCAACAAAGGATTGGAAAACTGATGGAGCATTCATCAACCCGTACAGCATGACTAAGTACTCATAATGCCCTGAGGTGCCCCTAAACGCTGTCTTCCACTCGTCTCCCTCCCGAATACGCACCAGGTTATATGCACTCCGGAGATCCAGTTTCGTGAAGAAGCGCGCCCCATGCATTGACTCAATCGCCGTGGCGATAAGAGGTAGCGGGGTAACTGTACCTCACCGTGATTTGATTTAGACCTCTATAGTCAATGCACGGGCGTAGACCTCCATCCTTCTTCTTCACAAAAAAGAAACTCGAGGAGGCGGGTGAAGTGGAGGACCGAATGTACCCCTGACGCAGGGATTCGGAGACATATGTCTCCATAGCCACTGATTTCCAGGCTGAATCACAGCAGTCTAAGGCACTGCATCTCAGTGCTAGAAGCATCACGACAGACCCTGGTTCGATTTCAAGGCTGAATCACAGCCAAGAAGCTGATTAAACAGCATGATCATTACACAGGTGCACCTTGTGCTGGGAACAATAAAAAGGACACTTTAAATGTGCAGTTTAGTCACACAACACAATGCCACAGATGTCTCAAGTTTTGAAGGAGCGTGCAATTGGCATGCTGACTGCTAGAATGTCCACCAGAGCTGTTGCCAGAGAATATAATGTTAATTTCTTTACCATAAGCCGCCTCCAACATTATTCTGGAGATTTTGGCAGTATGTCCCACCGACAGGGTGCTGAGGAGTATTTCTGTCTGTAATAAAGCCCTTTTATGGGGAAAAACAAATTCTGATTGGCTGGGCCTGGGCCTGGCTCCCAAGTGGGTGTGTCTGGCTGCCAAGTAAGGGGGCCTTTACCCTAGGACCACACATGGCTATGCCCCTGCCTCCCAGGCCCACCCATGGCTGTGCCTCTGCCCAGTCATGTGAAATCCATAGACTAGGGCCTAAAGAATTTCTTTAAATTGACTGATTTCCTTATATGAACTGTAACTCAGAAAAATCTTTGAAATTGTTGTGTGTTGTGTTTAAATTATTCTTCAGTATATATATATATATATATATATATATATATATATATATATATATATATATATATATATATATATATATATATATATAACAGACTGATGATTTATACATTAACCCATGACTTCTAAAGCTACCAGAGCCCTAAACTAAACTCCCTCCCCCTGAGCACTGAGCTTTGATGTAACTTTAATCTCCTGCTAATAAACAAAGTCCACAGGATTCAGCCCTAGTTTACAAGACAGTCTAATTATTTACTGGTCTGGTCAAAGTCTCTTCACTGTCAACGGGATGAACTAGGATCCATTCAAAACATTTTATTTGACACTTAGGCTATATTGAGTATTCGGTTTACCGTCGTTCAATCGGAAATAAACTTTATAAACCTTGGTTTGGTTGAATTATTAATTAAATAGATGGTCTATGAATTATGGGTTCCACTTTAAATTACTTCAGCTTATGCCTTCCTTAACAATACATAAATATGTTACAAAGCATCTATAACTGTATGTCAAGCTTAATAAAGAGTTCATAAATGTGGCATAACTGTTTGAGATAATCACCAGTGTCAAATGTGACATAACCCATTATATCGAATATGATATAAACATTATATCATGACATCACCCATTTATAAAGGGTGACATGCTGTGCTGAAGGATGGTAAAATATTCTAAACTGATGTCATACGCTGTAAAGTGATGTCATACGCTCTAAAGTGATGTCATACGCTCTAAAGTGATGTCATACGCTCTAAAGTGATGTCATACGTTCTAAAGTGATGTCATACGCTCTAAAGTGATGTCATATGCTCTAAAGTGATTTCATACACTCAAGTGATGTCATACGCTCTAAAGTGATGTCATACGCTCTAAAGTGATGTCATACGCTCTTATGTGATGTCATACATTCAAAAGTGATGTCATACGTTCTAAAGTGATGTCATACGTTCTAAAGTGATGTCATACGTTCTAAAGTGATGTCATACGCTCTAAAGTGATGTCATACGTTCTAAAGTGATGTCATACGTTCTAAAGTGATGTCATACGCTCTAAAGTGATGTCATACGCTCTAAAGTGATGTCATACGCTCTTATGTGATGTCATACATTCTAAAGTGATGTCATACGTTCTAAAGTGATGTCATACGTTCTAAAGTGATGTCATACGCTCTAAAGTGATGTCATACGTTCTAAAGTGATGTCATACGTTCTAAAGTGATGTCATACGCTCTAAAGTGATGTCATACGTTCTAAAGTGATGTCATACGTTCTAAAGTGATGTACGTTCTAAAGTGATGTCATACGTTCTAAAGTGATGTCATGTTAGTCACATTACACCTAATCTTGTTCCCAGACACTTCCGCCCTAATGTGCAGAAGGTCTGATGGACCAACGCATCAAACCTGGCCTTCATTAGTTAGGGTTAGGTTTAAAATAACATTTTAAGAAGATAAATTGTGGTAATGGGCAGGGTTTATAAATAAATATGACTTTGTGACTGTGTTAATACTTTACTCAGTAAGGCCACTCCTATAGAATGTAATGGTCACTCCCTCTAAGGCCAACTCTGAATGGTTGATATCCCAGGCTTATATGTGCTGTGTGTTCAATAGCCTGGAGGCGACGTTAAACCAAGAAACACTTACCTTGATGAAAACCCCCAACCTGAAGAAACACTGACCTTGATGAAAACCCCCAACCTGAAGAAACACTGACCTTGACAAAAAATACATTTAAATTCTATTTCTTCTGGAACCAAGTTACATGTTCCTCAGTACACAGAAGCAACAAAAACAATCCATGTGATGGGTCAAGTCAGGTCTTTAACATTACAATATAACCAGCCACAATCGCACAGTGCTGTGCCCAGTCAGGTCTTTAACATCACAATATAACGAGCCACAATCGCACAGTGCTGGGCCCAGTCAGGTCTTTAAAACAACAAAAACAGGCCATACTGCACAGTACTGGGCCCAGTCAGGTCTTTAACATCACAATATAACGAGCCACAATCGCACAGTGCTGGGCCCAGTCAGGTCTTTGACACATCCACTCCCCTGCTGAAAGATCAGCCACAAAATGTCAGCACCATTGTAAACAGGATGTAATCAAGCCCTGGTCTCCATGGGAACAGAAGAGGAACACCTGGAGCGGTAGTCTCAAGTTGGACTACTCCACACACACACACACACACACACACACACACAAGCTAGGCAGGTCCATCAACCCATGTAAATACCTCTCACACCCTTCAGTAACCTGTGGATAATGAGAGAACCTTCATAAATCAACAGAATGTTAATAACCTAGTTATTGACACTTGATGTAGTATCCTGTAATACTTAGCTTGAAGTGAGACAACTTTAGGTCTTTGCTAACACATCCATAACAACTCTATATCCCATGATGCTGCACTTCATTTAAAAAGTCAGACACCTTTGGTCATTCATAGCATAAACATAAAGGCCATGGAAGAACTGGGATATTTTCACCTTCCAGGAATTATGTACAGATCCTTGTTGACATGAGGTTGTGCATTATCGTGCTGAAACATGAGGTGATGGTGGCGTCTGAATGCCACGACAACGGGCCTCAGGATCTCATCACTGTATCTCTGTGCATTCAAATTGCCAATGATAAAATGCAATTGTGTTAGTTGTCCGTAGCTTATCCCTGACCATTCCATAACCTCACCGCCACTATGGGGCACTTTTTTTACAACGTGTCTGCCATCTGCCCGGTACAGTTGAAACCGGGATTCATCCGTGAAAAGCACACTTCTCCAGCGAGCCAGTGGCCATCAAAGGTGAGCATTTTCCCACTGAAGTCAGTTACGTCGCCAAACTGCAGTCAGGTTAAGACCCTGGTGAGGACGATGAGCTTCCCTGAGACGGTTTCTGACAGTTTGTTCAGAAATTCTTCGGTTGTACAAACCCACTGTTTCATCAGCTGTCCAGGTGGCTGGTCTCAGACCGATCCCGCAGGTGAAGAAGCCAGATGTGGAGGTCCTGGGCTGGAGTCGTTTCACGTGGTCTGCAGTTGTGAGGCCGGTTGGCCGTACTGCCAAATTCTCTAAAACAACGTTGGAGGTGGCTTTTGGTATAGAAATGAACATTCAATTATCTGGCAACAGCTCTGGTGGACATTCCTGCAGTCACCATGACCATTGCACGCTCCCTTGAGACATCTATGGCATTGTGTTGTGTGACAAAAACGACAAATTTTACAGTGGCCTTTTATTGTCCCCAGCACAAGGTGCACCTGTGTAATGATCATGCTGTTTAATCAGCTTCTTGATATGCCACACCTGTCAGGTGAATGGATTATCTTGGCAACGGAGAAATGCTCACTAACTGGTAAGTAAAAAAAAATTTGTACACAAAATTTAAGGACATTTCCTTTTATTTCAGCTCATGAAACATAGGACCAACACTTTGCATGTTGTGTTATTAACCAAACAACAGGGCAGGGCATGCTCACTAAATGAATGGCCAATCACACAGTTTCTGAGACCTCAAAAGTTATCCACTGATGTGGTTTAAAGGGTTGTTGTGAACACCGAAAATAACATTTAGTTGTTTTCTATTAATAAAATGTGTGATAAAACTGGGTTAAACTAGAAACAAAATGGAGAAATCTGAAACCTGGATAAACAAAACCTCCCAAAAAAAGGAATTTGGGAAAAATAACTGAAGTAGGTAAAAAATAAACTGCTTTAAAAGGCCCGACCATTGTTTTGTTGCTGTTCATGACTACACATTAGAGTATGTGTCATCCTGCAGCACAAGCATTTTGGGGGAAGTTAAGGTCAGGTCCAATATTGACTATGTACCCAGGAGGGGAAAAAGGTTGGGCCATCCTAGAAATGTTTTAGTGAAATATAGTATATAACATTTAGCAGAAGCTTTTATCGAATGGCTTTTTTTTAATGTATGCTTGGTCCCGGGTACTGAACCCAATATCTTGTCATTGCAATGCTCTACCAAGATATATGACAGGGTTATAAACGCTTTGTGAAGCATCAATTTAATATGATTTATAAGGCCTTTATTAAGCGGTGCTTATGCCACCCTTTATAAAGCACAGGTTTATGTCATATTTGACATAGTGGCTTATGTCACATTTGACGTTGGTGGTTATGTCACACAGTTATGCCACATTTATGAACCCTTTATAAAGCATGAGATAAGGTTATAGATGATCTGTAACACATTTATGTAGTTTTTATAAAGGCTTTATGAAGTGAACATAATTTAAAGCAGGATCAAATTATGAATCAACAAACCTGACATTGCACTTTAACATGTCGTCTGCCTGTTTAAACAGTAGCTTATCCCTCTAAATTTGAAGAGAGAGATCAGTCACTCCATCTCTCCCTATCATTCTGAGTGTTTTAGACAAAGATAGTGAATAGGGTCTAATAAGAGGTTTCCAACCTCTCTCCAACCACTTGGACAGTAAGAAAGGTTTCACCCTGTCTGATGTGGTGCGTCATCTCTGCCTTCTTTATCTTCTCTGCCTAGAAGTCCAGCATCCCGGAGTCGCCTCTTCACTGTTGACGTTGTGACTGGTGTTTTGCCGGAACTATTTAATGAAGCTGCCAGTTGAGGACTTGTGAGGCGTCTGTTTCTCAAACTAGACACTAATATACTTGTCCTCTTGCTCAGTTGTGCACCGGGGCCTCCCACTCCTCTTTCTATTCCGGTTAGAGCCAGTTTGCGCTGTTCTGTGAAGGGAGTAGTACACAGCGTTGTACGAGATCTTCAGTTTCTTGGCAATTTCTCGCATGGAATAGCCTTAATTTCTAAGAACAAGAATAGACTGACGAGTTTCAGAAGAAAATCCTTTGTTTCTGGCCATTTTGAGCCTGTAACCAAACCCACAAATGCTGATGCTCCAGATACTCAAATAGTCTAAAGAAGACCAGTTTTATTGCTTCTTTAATCAGAACAACAGTTTTCAGCTGTGCTAACATAATTGCAAAAGGGTTTTCTAATGATCAATTAGCCTTTTAAAATGATAAACTTGGATTAGCTAACACAACGAGCCATTGGAACACAGGAGTGATGGTTGCTGATAATGGGCCTCTGTACGCCTATGTAGATATTCCATTAAAAGAAATCAGCCATTTCAAGCTACAGAGGTACAGATGCTTCACTGGTGTTGCAACATGCAAGGTGTTTAAATAAACAAAAGTCCACTGAGAGTCTTTACAACATCCACCCCCCCCCCCCCCCCCTGAATTGACTCGATTCCACGGGATAATGGTTTAGGAACTAGAGAAGAGTTGGAGGGGGGAGGATTGGTCTGCCTGTTCACTGCCTCTCTGTGTCACTGAGTAACCACTGTCCAAACAGACACATTGGAGTGATCAAGAAAACCACATCAGCTCACCACAAAACAAAACACCAGGGCAGAATCACATGATCACAAAAAATTATATATATTTATGTTTTATTACACAAGTATCAAGGTCCTTATTTTTTACCATTATGTTTATTTGATTGAAATGAAAAAAAGTGAGTGTGTGCTGAATTCTTCCTACAGTGTTGTGATATAATTCTATGACCTACTGAAGTAATGGTGGTTAATGGTTAACCCTTGTAAATGTGTGTTGAACAATGGTGTGAATACATTACCGGGAACAAACATGTGACCTGAAAAAGAAAAACGTGTGTAATAGATGGTTTTATACATTCTGATCAAATTCAAAAAAACACTTTTCAAGAGTAAACAACGAAAGGTTTGCTTGAACGGAAATCCTCACAGTCAAAACAGTACGCAAATCAAAACGTAGAAGTGGGAGTTTTTTTTTTTAAAGTCCTCTTTTGTCAGATGAGAGGTGTGCGTCTGTCAGGCTGCTTACAGACTCAGAGTTCAGACGGTGCAATTGTATCATATCCACACTGCCAACAAGACCAGCTTTAGCCATGTCGTCCGTCTCCGTCCCGCCACCAAAATGTCTCCAGAAAACCTTTGTGGCTCCGAGGCGACACATGTTTGGACCCGGACCGTCCAATGTTCCTCCTCGCATCTTAGCGGCAGGGGCCGAGCCCGTCATCGGTCACATGCATCCAGAAATGCTCGAGGTAGGTCTACAAAGTTTGATTATGAACAATCAATCTCAACTTAAGGTAACCGTGCAACAAAAAAATGTACTTTTATGCAGAATTTACGCATATGCCTAAATGGTTGAATTGGATATTTTAGAAAAGGCTTATAATATTATCCATATATATATATATATATATTCAGCTCGTTGCCTGTATAAAAGACACCTGGGAGCCAGAAATCTTTCTGATTGAGAGGGGGTCAAATACTTATTTCCCTCATTAAAATGCTAATCATTTTATAAAATTTTTGACATGCGTTTTTCTGGATTTTTTTGTTGTTATTCTGTCTCTCACCGTTCAAATAAACATACCATTAAAATTATAGACTGATCATTTCTTTGTCAGTGGGCAAACGTACAAAATAAGCATGGGATCAAATTATTTTTTCCCTCACTGTAGGTTTCCATCCAATTGGGGACAGATTTTCATGCACAGATTCTATAATCTGCATAGAAACAATATGCACATTTTTCCCACCAGCGATGTTTCCATCAAATTGACTTGTGGCGGATAAAAGGATGTGTGTAGTGACGTAGTGCACATAAAAATTCCCATGTACCGAATAAAAAAACAACAATTTAAATGGGTTTCCATCGCATTTTCAACTCCAAAAAGAAAGGAGGACCAAGGCACTCTTCATATAATTGATTAAAATGCCTTTATTAGTATGGCATGTTCAATAGAAACAATGTTTTTAAAAAACCGACGCGTTTCGGCTGCATGGCCTTCATCAGGGTGTACAAAGAAATAATACAATGTTCTCTGTTTAACAGCTTTTCCAATTAACCCTAATTAGAAGGGGGAGTGGTTAAAATTGATTGGACACACCTAGTAAGCAATAGTATACACACTTTAAAGTGAAATGCTGTAGCTATGTTATCATAAAAATGTAACTCCAAACTAGAAGTATCAGAACACTTAGAAAGGTAGTTCTAACCTTAAATATGTCTGGGCTAAGTGTCAAGAATAAGAAAGCAATACATTCCATAGTACACTAGAACACAGCAAAACATGAACAACAACAGTCTAAACATAGCTGAGGGCAATTGAGCAAAGATATCCACTAGATGACAGCAAATGTACCCATCACAACCCTACAGGAAGGGTGAGAAATCCATATCTTCATTCAAACCCGGGTATTTAGTGGCCTGTAGTTTGTAAATCCAAAAACTTTCCATTTGGTTTAACTGTTTAAGGCGGTCCCCTTTTCTAATAGAGGCCGGGATATGATCAATACCCATAGCTTGTAGGGAGGCAGGGTTGCCATGGTGTAAGGACTTGTAGTGCCTTGCCATGGGGTAGTCTTCAATGACTACCCGTTAACTACATTTGGGTCGTCCGCGTTGCCCTAAACTAAACACAGCATGTAGTCTGCGTATAGGAAGAGGCGGCTCTGCGTTCAACTGATGTAAAAGTGACGTGTGTTTTAAATCTGTTTTGACAACCCATCGAACCTATTACAGTGTTGAGACAAACGTACCAAATCATTATATGAGACGTAGTATCGGATGAAGTTTTATATCCCGAGGGGGGGAAAATTGTCTTAGACACACAGTACTGCAGTATACACAACAGACACCGTACACTACACACTAGACATAACACATAGAGTACACGTCCTAATACTCAGTGTCTTCCCACACAGACTCTTGGTCCCACAATCATCTCTTTACTGTGTGTTTGTTGGTATTCTAGATAATGAGTGACATCAAGAGCGGGATCCAATATGCCTTCCAGACCGAGAACAACATGACGATAGCAGTGAGTGGCACAGGACACACGGCCATGGAGTGTGCCATCTTCAACGCCGTAGAGCCAGGGGAAGGGGTTCTCACCGCGGTCAACGGGATCTGGGGAGAACGGGCAGCGGAGATGGCAGAGAGGATAGGTACTTGATTGTTATTGGATACGTTCCAAATGGCCCCCTTGTTCCCTTTTTTTTGACAAGAGCCCTATGGGTCGTGGTCGACAGCAGTGCCCTATGGGTCGTGGTCAACAGCAGTGCACTATGGGTCGTGGTCGACAGCAGTGCACTATGGGTCGTGGTCGACAGCAGTGCACTATGGGTCGTGGTCGACAGCAGTGCACTATGGGTCGTGGTCGACAGCAGTGCACTATGGGTCGTGGTCGACAGCAGTGCTCTATGGGTCGTGGTCAGCAGCAGTGCACTATGGGTCCTGGTCAACAGCAGTGCTCTATGGGTCCTGGTCAGCAGCAGTGCTCTATATAGGAGATGTCATTGGGTAACCATGACCATTGCCTGTAAAAGTGTTGCTTCTGACCCTCTCCTCGCCCCAACCTGGGCTCGAACCAGGGACCCTCTGAACACATCAACAACTGCCTTCACACAAAGCATTGTTACCTATCGCTCCACAACAGCCACAGCCTTAGCAGAGCAAGGGGAACAACTAGTTCAAGGTCTCAGAGCGAGTGACGTCACCAACTGAAACGCTACTAGCGTGCACCGCTAACTAGCTAGCAGTTTCACCCTATTTACACGCCTGTGACACAAATATGAACCTGTGAGCACACCTGGTTATAAAGACCTCGTTTCAAATACAGTTGCTTTGCCCATTGATGAAGTTCCCTTTAAATTGATACATTTGTGATTTACATAATACATTTTCCATCAACCCAACAGGTGCCAAAGTTAATTCCATTGTGACAACTGCGGGGGGGTATTTCACCAGTGAAGAGATTGATCAGGTAATGACACACCTCTCATTTGATCTCCTCCTACCCTGACCTTCTATAGAGACTCCTACCCTAACCTTCATCTATAGATTCCTACCCTAACCTTTGTCTATAGATACTCCTACCCTAACCTTCATCTATAGATACTCCTACCCTAACCTTCATCTATAGATACTGCTACCCTAACCGTCATCAGTAGGTATAGATAATTCTACCCTAAACTTCATCAGTAGGTATAGATACTTCTACCCTAACCTTCATCTATAGGTATAGAGACTACTACCCTAACCTTCATCCATAGAGACTCCTACCCTAACCTTCATCAGTAGGTATAGATACTCCTACCCGAACCTTCATCTATAGAGATTCCTACCCTAACCTTCATCTATAGAGATTCCTACCCTAACCTTCATCTATAGATATTCCTACCCTAACCTTCATCTATAGGTATAGATACTCCTACCCGAACCTTCATCTATAGAGATTCCTACCCTAACCTTCATCTATAGGTATAGATACTCCTACCCTAACCTTCATCTATAGATACTCCTACCCTAACCTTCATCAGTAGGTATAGAGACTCCTACCCTAACCTTCATCTATAGATACTCCTACCCTAACCTTCATCAGTAGGTATAGAGACCTCTACCCTAACATTCATCTATAGATACTCCAACCCTAACCTTCATCAGTAGGTATAGAGACTCCTACCCTAACCTTCATCTATAGACTCCTACCCTAACCTTCATCTATAGAGACTCCTACCCTAACCTTCATCTATAGAGACTCCTACCCTAACCTTCATCTATAGAGGCTCCTACCCTAACCTTCATCCATAGAGACTGCTACCCTAACCTTCATCTATAGAGACTCCTACCCTAACCTTCATCTATAGAGACTCCTACCCTAACCTTCATCTATAGAGACTCCTACCCTAACCTTCGTCTATAGATACTCCTACCCTAACCTTCATCTATAGAGACTCCTACCCTAACCTTCGTCTATAGATACTCCTACCCTAACCTTCATCTATAGAGACTCCTACCCTAACCTTCATCTATAGAGACTCCTACCCTAACCTTCATCTATAGAGACTCCTACCCTAACCTTCGTCTATAGATACTCCTACCCTAATCTTCGTCTATAGATACTCCTACCCTAACCTTCATCAGTAGGTATAGATATACCAAATTGCTACTATCCAATACACCATAAGTGTGTCCCAAGTGGAACCCTATTCCCTATATAGTGTATTACTTTAGACCAGGGCCCTATTCCTTATGTAGTGTATTACTTTAGACCAGGGCCCTATTCCCTATGTAGTGTATTACTTTAGACCAGGGCCCTATTCCCTATGTAGTGTATTACTTTAGACCAGGGCCCTATTCCCTATGTAGTGTATTACTTTAGACCAGGGCCCTATTCCCTATATAGTGTATTCCTTTAGACCAGAACCCTATTCCCTATGTAGTGTATTACTTTAGACCAGGGCCCTATTCCCTATGTAGTGTACTACTTTAGACCAGGACCCATTTCATCCTGATCTGTCCTGTCATTGTTTCACCCCAGGCCCTGGCCAAACACAAGCCTGTGCTGTTCTTCCTCACCCACGGAGAATCCTCCACAGGAGTAGTTCATCCACTCGATGGCATTGGAGACATATGTCACAAGTAAGAGCCCTTTAATCCACCTCTTCAGCTTCCATGTCAATATAAATGCTTATAAAAACCCAACAGATACCAGTGAATCATTTGTTATAAAGTAGTGCCTCTCCTTTCTTTCTGCAAGGCACAACTGTCTGTTTCTCGTTGACTGTGTGGCTTCAATGGGAGGTGCCCCACTTTACATGGACAAACAAGGTATGGTGGTGTAGTGACCCAGTAGCAAATAGCACAAGGACCCTGCAGGAATAACAGAGTTCCTGTTGAGAGGGATGAGCAAAGATCACACACGTTGCTCCCGGTTACACAGACAGGTTTATCAAGACCACCTAGTTAAAGACCCTGGGGGAAAGCTAGTTAAAGACCCTGGGGGACAGCTAGTTAAAAACCCTGGGGAGAGCTAGTTAAAGACCCTGGGGACAGCTAGTTAAATACCCTGGGGGAAACTAGTTAAAGACCCTGGGGACAGCTAGTTAAAGACCCTGGGGGAAAGCTAGTTAAAGACCCTGGGGAGAGCTAGTTAAAGACCCTGGGGGAAAGCTAGTTAAAGACCCTGGGGACAGCTAGTTAAAGACCCTGGGGAGAGCTAGTTAAAGACCCTGGGGACAGCTAGTTAAAAGACCCTGGGGGGAAACTAGTTAAAGACCCTGGGGGAAAGCTAGTTAAAGACCCTGGGGACAGCTAGTTAAAAGACCCTGGGGGGAAACTAGTTAAAGACCCTGGGGGAAAGCTAGTTAAAGACCCAGGGGGAAAACTAGTTAAAGACCCTGGGGGACAGCTAGTTAAAGACCCTGGGGAGAGCTAGTTAAAGACCCTGGGGGAAAACTAGTTAAAGACGCTGGGGGGAAACTAGTTAAAGACCCTGGGGGAAAGCTAGTTAAAGACCCTGGGGGACAGCTAGTTAAATACCCTCGGGGAAAGCTAGTTAAAGACCCTGGGAACAGCTAGTTAAAGACCCTGGGGGAAAGCTAGTTAAAGACCCTGGGGGAAAACTAGTTAAAGACAGTGGGGGAAAGCTAGTTAAAGACCGTGGGGGACAGCTAGTTAAAAACCCTGGGGAGAGCTAGTTAAAGACCCTGGGGGAAAGCTAGTTAAAAGACCCTGGGGAGAGCTAGTTAAAAACGCTGGGGGAAAGCTTGCCTCTGTGTTGATGCTTATTATGAAGCTACTTTGGACTATTGTCATGCACCATAACCCTGCATATAACTTTGCTAGATACTTATTATTTAACTATGTGAAAATAGCATCACTGTAACGGTCGTCGTAGTGGATGGACCAAGGCGCAGGGGGTTGAGAGCTCATATTAACTTTATTAGAACACTTATAAATAAAACAAGAAAAACCAACACACAGCTATGCAAAGAACAACCTCCCACAAATCCCATGACAAACACATTCCTATTTATAAGACCTTCAATCAGAGGCAACGATAGACAGCTGCCTCCAATTGAAGGCCCCAACCCCAATTACCTAAACATAGAAATAGAAATGACTAGACAGAACATAGAAATACACTAACATAGAACAATGACAAAAACCCCGGAATACATAAACCAAACACCCCTCTACATACACACACACCCCGAACCATATAAAACAAATACCCCCTGCCACATCCTGACCAAACTATAATAACAATTAACCCCTTTACTGGTCAGGACGTGACAATTACTACTAGTTTAATTCATTGTACTTCCATAAGAGCTAACAGATTTTCAGATTAAACTTAACTAGTCAAGTTAATTTTGGTTCGTTGTGTTTTCTTCAGGTATCGACATCCTGTACTCTGGCTCACAGAAGGTCTTGAATGCCCCACCTGGGACCGCTCCCATTTCCTTCAGTGAAAGAGCATGGTGAGGAAGGTGTTCTAGTCCCTAGCTTTAGAAATGTAAAAACAATTATAAAAATACATGTTGGAAGCACTTTTTAATGGTACAAAAATGACCTGATATTTACGAAGCAATTAAACAGTAACAACCTATGAAATTCATTTTTTCTATGAGCACTTATTTTCTGCTTCTATCCAGCCAGAAAGTATTCAATCGGAAAACAAAGCCAGTGTCGTTCTTCCTGGACATGACCTGGCTGGCAAACTACTGGGGTTGTGACGGCAAACCTGCCAGAATGTGAGACTCCCATAATGCATTACATCAGAGTCTTGTATCACCAACACATCATCTAACACCACATTCTATGACATCATCTAACACCACATTCTATGACATCATCTACCTTGACAAAAACACAGTTTAACATGATGCTCTTGTGAATGTCAAGGGAATCGCAGCTCAGAGCGTAAGTAAATCAGAATGTATCATTAGTGACAGAACTTAGTCTGACCTGTTGTTCCTTTGAACAGATACCACCACACTGCGCCTGTGTCTGCCTTCTACGCTCTCCGGGAGAGTCTGGCTATCCTCGCTGAGCAGGTGACTTTAGTCTGGTTCCTAAATCATGATGCAATTCACACCCTCTTAGATAGAGTTACAACTTATAGATTCATACGATGATTCACAGGGATAAATTATATCATAGCACTCTGATGTATGTTTTAAATTCTCTCTCTCTCTCGATCGATAATTAAAAACGGGAATATGTTATAGCAGCATAGCGCACGGTAGTTGTGTTCGTGATGATAAAATGACAGACCTGTGTCTCTACTCTCTGCCAGGGTCTGGAGAACTCCTGGCAAAGACACCGGGAAGTAGCAGAATACCTCCATGAAGGTGTAGAGAACATGGGCCTCAAACTGTTTGTGAAAGACAAGGTCAGTATCAGAGACGTTAAAGAGATTTACTGTAAACTATTTATTGTAGTCTATTTAAAGTACAAATGAAAAAAAATATATACATTCAATAACTTAGCGACACATACGCTATAACTTTATTCTGTGTTCTAACAGAAGTATGTTAAATATATTGCAGACGGCCATATGTTTTACAGTGAAACAAAACACTCAGACACCTTAAACACTCCTCTTTCCATATGTTTTACTGTAAAACAAAACACACAGACCCCTTAAAAACTCCTCTTTCCATGTTTTACTGTAAAACAAAACACTCAGACATCTTAAACACTCCTCTTTCCATATGTTTTACTGTAAAACAAAACACACAGACCCCTTAAAAACTCCTCTTTCCATATGTTTTACTGTAAAACAAAACACTCAGACCACTTAAACACTCCTCTTTCCATATGTTTTACTGTAAATCAAAACACTCAGACCACTTAAACACTCCTCTTTCCATATGTTTTACTGTAAATCAAAACACTCTGACACCTTAAACACTCCTCTTTCCATTGATGGTTCCATTCACCAGAACGCCAGGTTGCCCACGGTCACCACTATTGTAGCTCCCCCTGGATATGACTGGAAGGAGATCACCAGCTACATCATGAAGAATCACAACCTAGAGATCTCTGGAGGACTGGGACCATCCGTTGGCCAGGTGAGTTACTTCAAGGGTAGAGCAACAACAACAAAAAAGGTTGAGAACCACTGAGTTAGTGGACTGAGGCCGTCTCAAGCCAGGACACAGAACGGACTACTGTTGCTTCTCAGTTCTGGATGAGTTACCAGTCATAGTAGAGAGCAGGTGGTACATTTATTAACCATTATGCATTGCTTTGACCATGAGTTAAATAGCTACGATCGTGATCATCAGCCCTCTTTACTAATGATAACAACTATTGGTCTACTGCTGCAATAACAGGTTGGTTGTGTGGGCTCGACCATGCCTTCTCTTATGTGCAACCGGCTCACTGACCTGTCCCGTCTCTGTCCTCAGGTGCTGCGTGTGGGACTGATGGGGGGTAACAGCAGCAAAGCCAGTGTTGACATGGTGCTGGAGGCCCTGAGAGATGCTCTCAGATACTGTCATAAAAGCAAAGTATAACATGGCTCAAACGCTTCCATAATAGCAAGGTCATAGTCTAGATCAACATTGTAAACATTGTCTCTGGCAAAGTCAAACATGGCTAAAACACTGCCATAAGAACAAATTATAACATGGCTATCTGAAAGTCAGTTTAAGTCAGCTTTGATATCAGGGAAGAACAATTCATGGATATATGTTGAATCAAAAAAAATATAAATAAATAAAAAACAGTATGATTTTTTTTTTTTTTTTAACCTCTGATTCAAGTGTTGTGTAAACGTCTAATCAAATTCATGTTATGTGATTGTGTGTTTTCCTTTCATTTTATTAAAAACAAAGCAACCTTCTCAATGCTTTCAATGTTTGAATACATTTTTTGTCGCTCGTCTTCCAAAACTGTAATAATATTCTGTCAACAGTAGATCACGCCCTCTATTTACACAAGTGCTATTTACATTTTATTTTGAAGAAGAACAATCCAGATGTGGAGCCGCAGGACGTTCCTTCCTTGTTGACGTTTTGCACAAAGGCGCGTGGATGTTCCAGTGTCTGTCCTTGTCTGTTGGGGGGAAGTTAGCTAGCTACAACAAGGCTTTTAGTTTTGTGAGTTCCCTGAACACCGGTACAATAGCTATAAAGATATATTCGTGCACTATTTAACAATGACATGCCGAAGAGGAGCTCTCAGTCATCTACAAGGCAGTGAAAACGAGACAATGTAACAAACTAGTCCAAATACTGCAGGAGAGCGAACGGCCGGTTTGAGACCAAGGTAAAGCCTGTTTGAGGTTGGATATTCAATGGATATTCGCGCTTTCAAACCACTTGAGCCACAGACTCCAAATAAGTGTCATGATGTTGGAAAAATTGCACACAACATTGAAAAGGTCGTATTTTCACGATGTGGACATTAATTCGCTTTCCAAATCTAATAAACATGTGGAAATGTGAGCAGCAGTTTGTATTCCTCGTTTAATTAGTTAGGGAGCGTAAACAAAGTATACACTTTTTTTACATTAGAATTTCAATAGCTCCTTTGTCATGTGACCTACTGACCTCAACAAATGTTCAGAATGTCCACTGACTACCCTTCTATATGTAACCGATGTGAAATGGCTAGTTAGTTAGCGGTGGTGCGCGCTAATAGCGTTTCAATCAGTGACGTCACTCGCTTTGAGACCTGAAGTGGTTGTTCCCCTTGCGTTGCAAGGGCCGCGGCTTTTTTTCCTCCTCTCTTAAGGAGTCCTGAGCCTTAGTAAGGGAGATAACGAGGTAGCCCTCTAAGCAGGGGTCTTCCAATCCCTCCTTGTATACCACCTGTTTTCAGGTGTCGCTAACGATGCAAACCAAATGGGAGTTACCTCGGTACTAGTCCGTACGCAAAGAGAGTCCTGCAGATGGTGACGGCTGTTGATCGTTAACAGAAAGGCAGCAGTCGGTCCTGGAATATGGGGCTTTAGGTCAAGCATGAAAATGTGAGGGCGGTTCCACCAGACTCAACGATTTGCTGCGGGGCTCTTGTTAACAAATCCTGACCTTGACAGGAAGCCAATCAGAGAATGATGGCTCGAACGCATCCCTGGCTTTGGCTGGGAGGGGGGAGTTAAGTCCTGGGAGATGGCTGATTGTGATCAGACTGATGCCAGTAAGTACACTGAGTGGCTGTGGTGAAACGTTTAAAACACGCGTCCCCCGTATACTTAGCTAACTCTAAACCGCGAATGTTTGAATCGAACGCTGGCTTCGGCTGGACCCGCTAACAGTGGAGCATTAAATTGAGATGGAATGTGTCGCACTCAAATCCCCCAAGTACATTTGGTGTATGGGCTTGGCTGAGGAGCCAATGGTGCGATGCTGCCATCTGTGGGATTATGACTGAACGCCTCTAAATCAGAATCCCCCCTAAACGTAAAGATAACGTAGCACCATGGATCTTCGGTTGGCCCAGGATAGCCTGCCTCTTTTGGCAGGTGAGTAGAGCGGTTCGTGACGGGGTTGGGGTGTGGCCAGATGATTTGCCGCCCCTCTCCTGATGCGCACTGCATGTTTGTGGGGAACCTGGTGGGCGAGGTTATGGAGATGGCTGAGCTCCTGAGCCCCGGCCGAGACGCGGTGATGGGTGATGCCCAGTGAGACGGGTGTTGACCGGGTAGGGAGAGTAGGTGTGGAAGCCCGGAGGTCTGTAGTTCCAGGGAGTAAGCTATACACTCTCAGGCACAGGGAGAGGTCGGGCAGGGAGTGTAGGCCTAGAGGCCTTGAGGCAGAGGTCACCAGGTCACTGGGGGCCAGCCTGGAGGTCAGGAAGGCCCCAGGGAGAAGGCCCAAGCGAATAGGTGTGTGAGTGACACTGTCCTTCAGGGTAGCAGAGCAGGCAATTAATGTAAAATTGTATGAGATGAAAATGGACAAACAAATGGGAGTGCCATGTATAAGGCTAGTCAGTGGATATTCTGAACGTAGTTTGAGGGATGTAGGTCACATGACCAGGGAACTATTGAAAATAAAAATGTTTAAAAATTCATGTAAAACCGCATGAGATGAAAATGGACAAACTAAAGGGTGTGCAATATAGAAGGGTAGTCAGTGGACATTCTGAACCTTGTTTGAGTCCAGTAGGTCACATGACCAAGGAGCTATTGAAATTAGAAACATTGAAAACATTGAAAATTAATGTAAAATCACGTGAGATTAAAACGGACATACAAAAAGTTGTGCAATATATAAGGCTAGTGACTGGATGTTCTGAAAAGTAGTTTGAAGGTTGTAGGTCATAAGACTAAGGAGCTATTGAAATTTGAATATTAAAAAAATTATCGTAAAATCTCATGAGATGCAAATGGACAAACAAAAGGGTGTGCGATGTGTAGGCCCACTGAGTGGACATTCTGAACCTTGTTTGAGGTGTGTGGGTCACATGACCAAGGTGCTATTGAACTTCAGAAATGAAAATAAATAATAAAAAATAGTATGAGATGTAAACCGACAAAAAAATAAGTGTGTGCAATGTGTGTCTATGCCATCGGGTTAGCTAGAACCAGTTTTGAAAGTTTTAGGAGTAAATGGTTAAAGAGCTATTGAAATTTGAACGTTTTGATTTGTCACTATGTTGACGGTCCCTAACTGCTGTTGGTGGATGTAAGGAAAACTACAGGCGAATATCCGTAGAATATCCAACCTGAATCTGTCTTTACTTTGTCCAGTTGAGATGATGCGATTCCCTGATAAATCTACTTTAGCAAATAGACTTAAAGGGATATTTCGTTTTTTAGCATTTTAGACTTCATTTTCCACTTCTAGTTGCTTGCATAAGCCATATAACGTTAGTGGTAGTAGTCTGGCTCAATAGCAAAAAAAGTTATTCAAAACGTCCCCCACAAGAAACTCTACAGCCATCTCATATCTTTGAGCTATACACGCATGTCAATATCAAAACACTATTTCCACTATTACAAGCATAAACGTGTATAACTCCAACTGTTTACTTCCTGTTTTGCCCATATCTCAAAAGTCCTTTCTACATCACTACTACATCTGCGCACATACACTGAACAAAAATATAAACGCAACATTTCTAGTCTTCCCTGTGGCAGAGCATGGTGTGTGCAACGCCAGGGTTGTGGGTTCGATTCCCACGGGGGGCCAGTACAAAAAAAACAAATGCATGAAATGAAATGTATGCATTCACTACTGTAAGTCGCTCTGGATAAGAGCATCTGCTAAATGACTAAAATGTAAAAATGTGTTGGTCCTATGTTTCATGATCTGAAATAAAAGATCCCAGAAATGTTCCAAAACACAAATCTGTTTACATCCCTGTTAGTGAGCATTTCTCCTTTGCCAAGATAATCCATTCACCTGACAGGTGTGGCATATCAGGGATCTGATTAAACAGCATGGTGTCGATGGGGTTATTGTATGGGCAGGCATAAGCTATGGACAACGAAAACAATTGCATTTTATCATTGGCAATTTGAATGCACAGAGATACAGTGATGAGATCCTGAGGCCCGTTCTCGTGGCATTCAGACGCCACCATCACCTCATGTTTCATCATGATGATGCACAGCCCTATGTCGCAACGATCTGGACACAATTCCTAGAAGCTAAAAATGTTATTCCATAGCCAACATACTCACCAGACATGTCACCCATTGAGCATGTTTGGGATGCTCTGGATCGGCGTGTACGACAGCGTGTTCCACATCCCGCCATTATGCAGCAACTTTGCACAGCCATTGAAGAGGAGTGGGGCAACATTCCACAGGCCACAATCAACAGCCTAATCAACTCTATGCAAAGGAGATATCGTGCTGCATGAGGCAAAATGGTGGTCACACCAGATACTGACTGGTTTTCTGATCCAGGCCCCTACTTTTTTGTTTGTTTTTAAGGTATCTGTGACCAACCAATGCATATCTGTATTCCCATTTATGTGAAATCCATAAATTAGGACCTAATGAATTTATTTAAATTGACTATTTTCCTTATAGGAACTGTAACTCAGTAAAATCTTTGAAATTGTTACATGTTGCGTTTTTATATTTGTGTAGAGTATATTTCACCGGATGTATAAATGTGAACCATCTGGTTGGCGTTTCCACTCATTGCCAAATATGGTGATGAGAGGAAGCCCGGTGGGAGAAGATGGAGCGAGATGGATTTTGGCTGACATTCTGCAATTTCTCATCGATACAGTTTTCTGTTTCCTATCTAAAATCTGTAACAAAACAGAGTGGACTGCGATTTGTAGACTTCACCCTTTGCGTTGTTTCTAAGGAGTGCAAGGGAGAATTGAGTTATTGCACACGCCCACTTCCCAGAGTAGGCGTTCCCAAATGAAAATATGCGGATAAATACTAGAACGCGCCAATAGGATCTCACTACCTCGGTTAGTTATAAAAAAAAATAATAATTGCTGCTCGTCTCGTGTGGCCATACCTCCAAATTCCACAGACCCTGGTGCAAGGCAGTACCGACCAAAATTGAGTGTTTGTGCTGTTCTGATGGGACTTGATAATGCCAACACTTGAAGAACTAAATTTGTCTGCCGAAGACACTGATATCAGTCACAACAGTCTGTGATCATGCAGATTTCCCAGACCTTATCAACCCAGTAGTCATTGACAACGCTTCTCCAGGTCCCTAAGATCAACTGGGGAAAAAGGGGACCATGTCCAGGCGGACCCTACGGGTCCATAGACCAAGTAAACATTTGAAATTGAAGTTATCAATAACGTATACATATCAATTTGAATGTATTATGTTTCCTATAATGATCCCTTATTGATATTTTCCCCTCTTCCATAGTCAATACTGAAAAGTTAACGGACGAGTAATGCAATCCTGCGTCGACACCATCCTTCTGAGGATTTGCAAGAATGTATTTGCAACTGAACACGCACATATGGTATCATGTAGTAACCAAAAAGTGTTATACAAATCTAAATATATTTGAGATTCTTAAATGTAGCTACGCTTTGCCTTGATGACAGCTTTGCACACCTTTGGCATTCTCTCAACCAGCTTCACCTGGAATGTTTTTCCAACAGTCTTGAAGGAGTTCCCACATATGCTGAACACTTGTTGGCTGCTTTTCCTTCACTCTGCGGTCCAACTCATCCCAAACCAGCTCAATTGGGTTGAGGTCGGGTGATTGTGGAGGCCAGGTCATCTGATTCAGCACTCCATCACTCTCCTTCTTGGTCAAATAGCCCTTACACAGCCTGGAGGTGTGTTGGGTTGTTGTCCTGTTGAAAAACAAATGATAGTCAATCTAAGCGCAAACCAGATGGGATGACTTATCGCTGCAGAATGCTGTGGTAGCCATGCTGGTTAAGTGTGCCTTGAATTCTAAATAAATCAGACAGTGTTAACAGCAAAGCACCCCCACATCATCACACCTCCTCCTCCATGCTTCATGGTGTGAACCACACATGCGGAGATCATCCGTTCACCTACTCGAAGTCTCACAAAGACACGGCGGTTGGAACAAAAAAAATCTCAAATTTGGATTCATCAAACCAAAGGACAGATTTCCAGTCTAATGTGCATTGCTCGTGTTTCTTGGCCCAAGCAAGCCTCTTCTTCTTATTGGTGTCCTTTAGTAGTGGTTTCTTTGCAGAAATTCGACCATGAAGGCCTGATTCACGCAGTCTCCTCTGAACAGTGATGTTGAGATGTGTCTGTTACTTGAACTCTGTGAAGCATTTATTTGGGCTGCAATCTGAGGTGCAGATAACTCTAATGAACGTATCCTCAGCAGCGGAGGTAACTCTGGGTCTTCCTTTCCTGTGGCGGTCCTCATGACAGCCAGTTTCATCATAGCACTTGATGGTTTTTGCGACTGCACTTGAAGAAACTTTCAACGTTCTTGAAATTTGAAACGGATTGACTGACCTTCATATCTTAAAGTAATGATGGACTATTGTCTCTCTTTGCTTATTTTAGCTGTTCTTGCCATAATATAGACTTGGTCTTTTTACCAAATAGGGCTATCTTCTGAATACCAACCCTACGTTGTCAAATTCCAGAAATGAACGTTTAACAAGGCACACCCGTTAATTGAAATGCATTCCAGGTGACTAACTCATGAAGCTGGTTGAGAGAATGCCAAGAGTGTGCAAAGCTGTCATCAATGCAAAGGGTGGCTACTTTGAAGAATCTCAAACATATTTTGATTTATAACTCTTTTTTTGGTTACTACATGATTCCATATGTGTTATTTTACTGTTTTGATGTCTTCACTATTATTCTACAATGTAAAAACAAGTAAACATAAAGAAAAACCCTGGAATGAGTAGGTGTGTCCAAAACTTTCGACTGGTACTGTACCTGGACCACCTTTTGAGATGTTCCTTTTATTAACCCTTTACACTGGTGTTGTCATGACATACATGACAAACATTTTTGTACCCTTTAGTGTGTGTACTTTACTGTATTTATACTTGGGATATCACTTTTCAACAGTAAAAGTTTTTTTTTTAAATACTGGAGGACATTTTTAACCCAATGAGATAAATCCAGGGCTAGGGTAAAGAGTCCAGTAACAACCAGCTGTTACAGTAGGTCTACAGGGTTTCAGTCTGGACTGGTGCCTGACGTGGGGCTGCCGAAGCCAGACCCTGTGATGTTCCTTCAGCTCAACCCCTCCGAGGAGGAGGCCCAGCGGGGCCAGTTTGATATGACATATGAGACCAGCGTCTTCCAGAAAGCCGTACAGCAGAAAGTTTGAACAGCTGTCACAACTGGCATGTAAGTGGCTCTGGGGAGATTTGGGTTGTGTTCAATAGGTACAAAAGGGATAAAAACCCTCAAACTGAGCGAAACGGGGAGGTACTATTGGAACTTGTCCAATAAGAAGCCCTCAGGTTTTGCTACAGTGTGCACTAATGAACACAGCCCTTGGTTTCCAGCCAACATTCTTAATTCAACTCAAGTAAAGACTGAATTAAGTCCCACTGTAGATCAGTTGATATCGATACGAGTCATATTCTTGTCTTTCTTCTCCTAGGTGATTGATGCGGCCAAGAACATTTGAAGATGTGCGCACAGACATTAACAACCACAGTGTAAACGCCATTAATGCATCAGAGAATGAGCCTATCGGGGGAGCTGTGGAAGTGAGCTAACAGGGTCATGTTCATTATGGCACACTGTAGCAAAATGTTTGCAACAGAAAAATAAAGTGTTTCTTATCCAGGTAATCCCTCCCTGTTTGTCTGTTTTCTTCTGTTTGGTACCGAATTAACGTGACCCTGGTGTCTAAGGAGCAGGAAGCTTAAATGGGATATATCCTCTTAAAGAGAAAGATCACACACTGGCCTCAATTCCATCTGACACTGCCTGTACACAAGGAGAAGAGGTCAGAGAAGGGAAAAGACTTGAATATGAACAGAGGTCAGAGAAGGGAAAAACCTTGAATATGAAGATGATATGTTGTACAATATTTAAGTGGGTATAAAATCAACTATTTCAAATCCTTATTTCTCTAAAGAGCACAGCCCAAAACTACTAAATTAAAATGTCCAAGCTTTAACTTATTCAATTGTATTTTCATTAACATGTCCATTCTTTATGTGTCGTTAGAGGAAATAAATCACCTTTAAAAATGAGCCAGTGTTCAGTACAGAGATTTTAGACATAATGGTACTCTCAATAATGAAATTATAATACAAGCAATCTACTTTGTCTGCAAATTTCACTCAACCACATTTTGGTTTACAATTTACATCAGTCAATACAGGTAGTGACATAAGCCAAGTGTACAGAGTAAACCAAGTTCCTAAAGACACCGTTGTGTGTTATGGTAATTCAGTTTAGGGGAGAAAGGCACCATATCACTTAAAGCACATGTGTCAAACTCATTTCACAGACGATAATTCGCCCTTGTAATTGATTAATGAATTCAGGTCACTAATTAGTAAGGAACTCCCATCACCTATTTGTCTAGGTCTTCATTTAATGGGAGAAACCTCCCTAAAAACCTGCAGACACTCAGCCCTCCATGGAATGAGTTTGACACCCCTGACTTAATGAAAGGAAATATTTAATGTGTTAAGACATTAAAATCGAGAACCAATGTGAAGATGCACTGAAACTGAATTAAGACTTAAAAAAAAATGGAGAAACAATGTGAAGATGCACGTAGCACTGAATGTTTCCTGAGAGCTCCTGCTACCCGGTAACACCTCGCAGCAAGGAGTTTCCTCATTGGACACGGCGAGCACTACCTGGTACCACCTCGCAGCAAGGAGTCTCCTCATTGGACACGGAGAGCACCAAGTGACTGACCAGAAGACAACTGTTTGACACAATCACTACACCATCGGTGCCAGACTGGCTAGTGTTGTCACCAGTCATCTCCTGTCCCCTATGGCTTCCCTTCTGATACAGAGAAGAATCGTCGGGGGGGGGGGGGTTTCCTGCCAGGACAGATAGTAACTGTATTCCTCCTGTTCGTCACAGGGACAGGATCTCAAACTCTTCATCCTCAGAATCAAAGAACCGCTCCAACCGGTCTGAGAAATCTATAGACGGGAGATAGTGTGAGAAATTAAGGATTTAGCAACGTTATCACGTCAATGGTCTTTTAACACATGTATAATCTGTAGATACATCAAATCACATTATCTAGTCCTCAACATAATGTCCCAGATTCAGGATTCAAGCTAAAAAAGTGTGTTGTAGATTAACACACTGCTCTTGACATTTAAAATGTAACTTCCACTTGAGCCGACGTCAGCAGTTTTTTTTTTTAAATGTTATTTTACCGTGAACGCGATCTCCGCGAACGTCAGGGAAATTGCCTTTAAAAGGCGCTTTGTCGGTAGTGCAACGCGCTTGTCCACAACGCACCTCTGACTGAATTCCAGCCTCATCTGTAAAGAGAAGTAAATCACAATATCCCTTCCCCGACCCCCACAGGTCAAGAGAATGTCCCTTCCCCGACCCCCCCACAGGTCAAGAGAATGTCTCTTCCCCGACCCCCACAGGTCAAGAGAATGTCCCTTCCCTGACCCCCACAGGTCAAGAGAATGTCCCTTCCCCGACCCCCCCACAGGTCAAGAGAATGTCCCTTCCCCGACCCCCCCACAGGTCAAGAGAATGTCTCTTCCCCGACCCCCACAGGTCAAGAGAATGTCCCTTCCCCGACCCCCACAGGTCAAGAGAATGTCCCTTCCCCGACCCCCACAGGTCAAGAGAATGTCCCTTCCCCGACCCCCACAGGTCAAGAGAATGTCCCTTCCCCGACCCCCACAGGTCAAGAGAATATCCCTTCCCCGACCCCCACAGGTCAAGAGAATATCTCTTCCCCGACCCCCACAGGTCAAGAGAATATCTCTTCCCCGACCCCCACAGGTCAAGAGAATATCTCTTCCCCGACCCCCACAGGTCAAGAGAATGTCCCTTCCCTGACCCCCACAGGTCAAGAGAATATCCCTTCCCTGACCCCTTCCCTGACCCCCCCACAGGTCAAGAGAATGTCCCTTCCCCGACCCCCACAGGTCAAGAGAATGTCTCTTCCCTGACCCCCACAGGTCAAGAGAATATCCCTTCCCCGACCCCCCCACAGGTCAAGAGAATATCCCTTCCCCGATCCCCCCACAGGTCAAGAGAATATCTCTTCCCCGACCCCCACAGGTCAAGGGAATGTCCCTTCCCCGACCCCCACAGATCAAGAGAATGTCTCTTCCCTGACCCCCACAGGTCAAGAAAATATCCCTTCCCTGACCCCCCCCACAGGTCAAGAGAATATCTCTTCCCTGACCCCCACAGGTCAAGAAAATATCTCTTCCCTGACCCCCACAGGTCAAGAAAATATCCCTTCCCTGACCCCCCCCACAGGTCAAGAGAATATCTCTTCCCTGACCCCCACAGGTCAAGAAAATCTCTTCCCTGACCCCCACAGGTCAAGAAAATATCTCTTCCCTGACCCCCACAGGTCAAGAGAATATCCCTTCCCTGACCCCCACAGGTCAAGAGAATATCCTTTCCCTGACCCCCACAGGTCAAGAGAATATCCCTTCTCTGACCCCCACAGGTCAAGAGAATATCCCTTCCCTGACCCCCACAGGTCAAGAGAATATCCCTTCCCTGACCCTCCACAGGTCAAGAGAATATCTCTTCCCCGACAGGTCAAGTAGAATGTAGACAGAAGTGTTTGATATTTACCCGGAGTGAGGTTGAGCACGTCTACAGAGCAGGCGAAGTGAGATGGTTGACAGTCTACCAGCTCAAACATGGGCAGGCTTCCTCTAGTGTGGGACAACTAGGGACACACACACACACACACACACACACACAGGTTAGATAATACACTCAGCACCATAGGACCCAATGCACACAGGGCCTGGCTAACTGAAGCACAGTAGAACTACCACTTTCTTTCTATAGATTCCCTATTAGCTGACGCCTTAGGAACCTCTAGTCTTCCTGGGATCCAGAGGAATAGGGACGAACACATCAGAAAATCAGTTGAGTGTGAAGGTGAATTCTTAAAAAAAAAAAAAGGAAAGATTCACCCATTTTGAATGTTATATTGTTTTTAAATGCATCTCTTGAGTGATGTTCTATCGATTCCCAGGGTCATTTCATGTTTATCTGAGCTATTGGCGTTTAAGCAGACAGAAATCCGACCGGTACGATGTAGCACTGTGATAAAAGTCTCTCTCACTACACCGGAAGTTAATTGGAATATGATTTTTTTAATTTATTTTTTCCTATCATACATGTCAGATTACAATACTGGCCGTTGGCATAACTCAGGAGAATGTTCTCTCGAATGAGCCATTGATCAAAAAAATTTAGCAATATTGAAAGATTTGTAATGTTGTACTTTTTCTTGACAAAAATGTGTACTATTGTTGGGTTTTTGAGCTAGCGCCTAATAGACTCCCATTCAGTCCTTGAAGGAGAGAGAGCATTCTTTGTCCCAGAATCGCCCAGAATGCACTGTGCGGCCTATTGACGTAGCATAGGCAGCGTTTCCCCATCTCCTCAAAAGTACAGGTCAGACTCCACTCTGAGGAACATCGATCTGCAAGTTGAACACGGTGAGCTTGTAGACTAAATTGAAAGCTAACTAGCTACTTCACATGCTGATATTGTCTTTGATATTATTGTGTGTAGCTACGATTGCTAGCTACCTAGCTAGCTAGCCAGCCAGCCCATAGAGACAGCATTGCATTGTGGGTTTTGTAGTCTACTTGAGCTGCAACATATTTCCACAACGATTTTCCATGTTGCTACCAACATTATTATAATGCAAAAATGAAACAGTATTATTTAACAATGTGAAAACAATATATGTAAATTAAAAGGAATGAGTTGGTTTTGGGGTGCATTTTTCCTTTAACCTCATAGGGAAAACAGCGTACTGTACCTTTCGGATACGCATACACCAGTCATCGAAGTCATCCTCCGTTCTACAGAAGAAACCCTGGTGAACATCAGAAAACAAGACAACTGTAGAATTGTCTACTTTACTGTGTTAATAAAACAATCTGTTACAGCAAAATAAAAAACACATCTATCGAACTAGAATCATAAATAACCAACTTAGAGGCATTTAGCCATTCACTTCAAATAGTGGTCATCAGAATTAGCTTTTGCTAATGCTAGCATTAGTGTTTATTAGAATTCTCACCTCTTGCTGGGGTGCAATAAGAGTTTAAAAAAAATAAAATAAAAAGTTACCTCACAACACAACGTTGTAAATAAAACAGTACATCATACAAGATATTATAACTCTATTCCAAATGTACCACATAAAATCCACAACAATACAAGATATTATAACTATTACAAATGTACAATATAAAATCCACAACACTACAGTCTAGAGTGCTTGAGTTAGTGTGCGAGTTTGTGTCTCTTCACTTTCCGCGTTGTGCCGTGAGGTGTTGTGTTTTTTAATTATTATTTTTTTTAAATCTGATTTTACTGCTCACTTGATGTGGAAGAGTTCCGTGTAGTCATGGTTCTGTTGCTCTATAGCAGAGGATGTAAAGCTATAACAGATGGGAATTTTTCAACAGCAGACTATGATCGATAATGTCAAAAGCCGCAATGAAGTCTAACAAAACAGATCCCATAATCTTCTTATTTCTTTCAGTCATTTGTGTTCAGTCATGGAACGGAGTTCTCCTTTTTGAGTAAAATTTAAATGAAGGCACTCCAAAGTTTTTTTTAACCATCATCCTTAATATAATTTCTATATTTCATAGTACAGTATATTATTGTTGTTTAGTCACATGATTTTTCAATTTACAGTACGTTTGCCAATCGGCTGTGGAGCCAGACTTATTTGCCATTCCTTTTGCCTTGTCCTTAAATGTTTTAATTCCTCATCAATCCACAGAGATTTAGCCATTTTTACAGTCAGTTTCTTAAAGGGATAATCAGGGATTTTAGCAATGAAGCTCTGTATCCATTTCCCCAGAGCCAGATGGACTCGTGGATACCATCTGTATGTCTCTGCATGAAGTTTGAAGGAAGTTGATACCTTATTAAATCCACTTCAAATCAGTGTAGATGAAGGGGAGGAGACAGGATTAAAGAATGATTTGTAAGCCTTGAGACATGGATTGTGTATGTGTACCATTCAGATTGTGTGTGCCATTAAGTGCCTTTGAACGGGCCTTCGGTAGTAGGTGCCAGGCGCACCGGTTTCTGTCAAGAACTGCAGCGGCGGAGGGAGCGTAACGACACTTTAGGAAGGTGTTCTTAATGTTTTGTACACTGTGTATAAAGACCTTTATATTTTTCTCCTCTATAGTAGGTAAAGGGATTCATTGCCAAAATCCCAAAGTATCCCTTTAAAAATGGGTTATCAGTATGTGGGAAGACCCAATTAAAGGAATCAAGTGCAGCGTCTGATGGCTCCTCATCACACCAATAAATACTCTTTATATCTTCAACATAGGAATCCCTACAGAACCTGTTGTATCATCTCTTATACACTACAATAGGCCCAGCCTTTGGCACATTGGGTTTTTCTAGATGCGGCTACTATATTATGATCATTACATCTGATGGATTTGGATACCGCTTTAAAGCAGATTTCTGCAGCATTAGTAAAGATGTGATCAATACATGTTGATGATTTAATTCCTGTGCTGTTTGTAACTACCCTGATAGGTTGACTGATAACCTGAAACAGGTTACAGGCACTGGTTACTGTTTGAAGCTTTTTCCTTGAGTGGGCAGCTTGATGAAAACGAGTCAATATTTAGGTCACCCAGAAAATGGAGTTGTACCTGCAGCCAGTAAGCTAAAGTATTGCTCCAACCTTCTTTGACCTACATAGGCCCTGCCTCTGTCCTTCTTAGACCTACATAGGCCCTGCCTCAGTCCTTCTTACCACTGCGACGGAGGGGTCTATTTCACAGATGTGCATGCGGCACGGCGGGTGCTGACAGTGGTAGGTGTCGTCAGGGACCTGGCTGTCCTCACAGGGCTCTACTGCAGACTGGGTGGTGTGGGGGTCCAGGTAGATCAACTCCTCTCCTGGGGGGGGGGGGGGAGAGATAGGATAGGGGACATACAGTAAAGAGACCAGTCAGAGGTGTATTGGAATTACAGACACACGGAGTGTACAAAACATTATGAACACCTGCTCTTTCCATGACATAGACTGACCAGGTGAATCCAGGTGAAAGCTATGATCCCTTATTGATGTCACCTGTTAAATCCACTTCAATCAGTGTAGATGAAGGGGAGGAGACATGGTTAAAGAAGGATTTTTAAGCCTTGAGACATGGTTTGTGTATGTGTGCCATTCAGAGGGTGAATGGGCAAGACTAAATATTTAAGTGTCTTTGAACGGGGTATGGTATTAGTAGGTGCCATGCTCATTGGAGTCAACATGGGCCAGCATCCCTGTGGAAAGCTTTCGACACCTTGTGGAGTCTCTCAAACTAGACAAATTAAGGCTGTTCTGAGGGGAAAAGGGGGGTGCAACTGAATATTAGGAAGGCGTTCCTAATGTTTAGTATACTCAGTGTATACGCTAACGTTCAAAAGTTTGGGGTCACTTAGAAATGTCCTTGTTTTTTAAAGAAAAACACAGAATAGAAAGTGGAGTGGGAGGCCCCGGTGCACAACTGAGCAAGAGGACAAGTACATTAGAGTGTCTAGTTTGAGAGACGCCTCACAACTCCTCAACTGGCAGCTTCATTAAATAGTACCCATAAAACACCAGTCTCAACGTCAACAGTGAAGAGGCGACTCCGAGATGCTAGCCTTCTAAGCAGAGTTCCTCTGTCCAGTGACTGTGTTCTTTTGACCATCTTAATCTTTTATTTTTATTGGCCAGTCTGAGATATGGCTTTCTTTGCAACTCTGCCTAGAAGGCCAGCATCTCAGAGTCGCCTCTTCACTGTTGACGTTGACACTGGTGTTTTGCGGTTACTATATAACGAAGCTGCCAGTTGAGGACTTGTGAGGCGTCTGTTTCTCAAACGAGACACTAAAATGTACTTGTCCTCTTGCTCAGTTGTGCACCGGGGCCTCCCACTCCACTTTCTATAATGTGTTTTTTCTTTCAAAAACAAGGACATTTTCTAAGTGACCCCCAAACTTTTCAACGGTAGTGTACATAGAATGTCTGGATATCAAAAATATGTTCAGCAAATGACAAGGCTGCACAGTGTCTGTTTTTAGGTGAACGACTCAGAGGAGCTAGTAAGCAAATGTGTTTTAAGACTTTTTAAGAAGCAAATAATTTTTTTCTTCAGATGTGTGGTTAGTATACAGGACATACCAACATAGCCTATGAAGTAATGGGCACTGTTGGGTTTTCCTCCGATGACACCCAGGGACTGAGGCAGCTGGAAGCATTGCTGTTAGAAGAGACACAGAGAGGTAATTAAAAAAAAAAAAATTGGCAATGGCTGAGCCTTTAAACAGTAGCAGGTGACGTTCTGGTCATTTAACAATCAAACTGACTGTGTCTACATGTCAATTCAATGCAATTGTGTATTGTTTTGGTATGATTGGCCACTCTGTCCCACCTTCAGGGTCTCGATGTAGGCCTTGTTGATGTCGCTCAGGCCCAGCCTGAGAGGGATGAGAAGGACCAGGGGCTTCCAGAGAGCCGTCTCCTCCTCAGCCAGGGCACAGGCCCCCTCCAGGCAGCCGTTATGCTTCGGCATCCACCCCGGGGGCTCTGCACACGCTGCTCCACCATAGTCCAGCCAGGGCATACACAACTGCTCTGGTGAGGAAAAACATAATACATTTTGTGTAAATACACACCCGCTCTGGGGGAGAGGAGGAGAGGTCAAATATCATTAGTCTAGCTCTCATCTCATAAATAAAAAATAGCCTGTTCCCATCTATAATTATGGTGGAGACTGGTCTATAGGTGGTCCATAAGATCCAATAGGGTTACCTGGACTGCACTGACAAAAACATTTAAAAAAAAAATGGGATTATGTTAACGTTAGGAGTAACAGTTGATGCCCCCGTCTTTAACCACATGTTCTATACATTGATGAGGCATAGTGGTAATCATGAAGTACCCAGTGGTCTAGTACTAGTTCATTAGGTGAGGGAGCACTATAAATACATGTGATCCCTCTGCTGTTTCCTGAAGTCCATGATCAGCTCCTTCATTTTGTTGTCATTGTCGGTAATCAAGCCTACTACGGTTGTCGTCTGCAAACTTGATAATTGAGTTGGAGGCATGCATGGCAACGCAATCATGGGTGAACAGGGAGTACAGGAGGGGGCTGAGCACACACCCTTGTAGGGCCCCAGTGCTGAGGATCAGCGAAGTGGAGGTGTTCTACCTTCACCACCTGGGGGCGGCCCGTTAGGAAGTCCAGGACCCAGTTGCACAGGGTGGGGTTCAGACCCAGGGCCCCGAGTTTAATGATAAGCTTGGAGGGTACCATGATGTTGAATGCTGAGCTATAGTCAATGAACAGCATTCTTACATATGTATTCCTCTTGTCCAGATGAAATAGGGCAGTGTGCAGTGCAAATGGCGATTGCATCGTCTATGAATCTATTGAGGCGGTAAGCAAATTGTTGTGGGTCTAGGTTGTCAGGTAAGGTGGAGGTGATATTATCTTTAACTAGCCTCTCAAAGCACTTCATGATGACAGAAGTGAGTGTTACGAGGTGATAGTCGTTTATTTCAGTTGCCTTTGCTTTCTTGGGAACAGGAACAATGGTGGACATCTTGAAGCAAGTGGGGACAGCAGACTGGGGTAGGGAGAGATTGAATATGTCCGTAAACACACCAGCCAGCTGGTCTGCGCATGCTCTGAGGACGCAGCTAGGGATGCCGTCTGGGCCGGCAGCCTGGCGAGGGTTAACACGCTTAAAATGTCTTACTCATGTCGGCCACGGAGAACGAGAGCCCACGGTCCATGGGAGCGGGCCGCGTTGATGGCACTGTGTTATCCTCAAAGCGGGCGAAGAAGGGGTTTAGCTTGTCCGGGAGCAAGACATTGGTGTCCGCGACGTGGCAGGCTTTCCCATTGAAATGCGTGATTATCTGTAGACCCTGCCACATGCATCTCGTGTCTGAGCCGTTGAATTCCGATTCCACTTTGTCTCTGTACTGACGTTTTGCCTGTTTGATTGCCTTACGGAGGGAATAACTACACTGTTTGTATTCGGCCATATTCCCAGTCACCTTTCCATGGTTAAATGCGGTGGTTCGCACTTTCAGTTTAGCGTGAATGCTGCCATCTATCCACGGTTTCTGATTTGGGTAGGTTTTAATAGTCACAGTGGGAACAACATCCTCTTATACACTTTCTGATGAACTCAGTCACTGTGTATACATCAATGTTATTCTCCGAGGCTACCCGGAATATATCCCAGTCCGCGTGATCAAAACAATCTTGAAGCATGGATTCCGACCTTAACATGGGTACTTCCTGTTTGAGTTTCTGCCTATAGGAAGGGAGGAGCAAAATGGAGTCGTGATCTGATTTGCAGAAGGGAAATACCCAGTGGTGTAGTGCTATTTGCACACCTACTCAGTCAAGGTTTTTTTTTTTTTTTACTATAATAGTGAAGATATGGAATCATGTTGTAACCAAAAAAGTGTTAAATTAAAATATATTTCAGATATTTTAGATTCTTCAAAGTAGCCACCCTTTGCGCACTCTTGGCATTTTCCCCAACCAACTTCACCTGGAATGCATTTAAAACAGTCTTGAAGTTCCCACATATGCTGAGCACTTGTTGGCTGCTTTTCCTTCATTCTGCGGTCCAACTCATCCCAAACCATCTCAATTGGGTTGAGGGAGACCAGGTCATCTGATTCAGCACTCCATTACTCTCACTATTGGTCAAATAGCCTTTACACAGCCTGGAGGTGTGTTGGGTCATTGTCCTGTTGAAAAACAAATGATAATCCCACTAAGCGCAAATCAGAATGCATGGTGTATTGCTGCAGAATGCTCTGGTAGCCATGCTGGTTAAGTGTGCCTTGAATTCTAAATAAATCACTGTCAATGTCACCAGCAAATCACCCCCACACCATAACACCTCCTCCTCCATGCTTCACGTGTGGTTCCCACCATGCGTAGATCATCCATTCACCTACTCTGTGTCTCACAAAGACACGGCGGTTGGAACCAAAAATCTCAAATTTTGACTCATCAGACCAAAAGGACAGGTTTCCACCTGTCTAATGTCCATTGCTCGTGTTTCTTGGCCCAAGCAAGTCTCTTCTTATTGGTGTCCTTTAGTAGTGGTTTCTTTGCAACAATGCAACCATGAAGGCCTGGTTCACAGTCGATGTTGAGATGTGTCTGTTACTGTAATGAACTCTCTGCAGCAGAGGTAACTCGGTGTCTTTCTCTCCAGTTGCGGTCCTCATGAGAGCCAGTTTCATCATAGCGCTTGATGGTTTTTGCGACTGCACTTGAAGAAACTTTCAACGTTCTTGAAATTTTCCGGATTGACTGAGCTTCATGTCTTAAAATAATGATGGACTGTCATTTATCTTTGCTTATTTGAGCTGTTCTTGACATAATATGGACTTGGTATTTTACCAAATAGGGCTATATTCTGTATACCACCCCTACATTATCACAACACAACTGATTGTCTCAAAACGCATTAAGATGGAAAGAAATTACACAAATTAACAAGGCAACCTGTTAATTTAAACACATTCCAGGTAATTACCTCATGAAGCTGGTTGAGAGAATGCCAAGAATGTGCAAAGCTGTCAAAGGGTGGCTACTTTGAAGAATCTCAAATATAAATACATTTTGATTTGTTTAACACTTTTGGTTACTACATGATTCCATATGTGTTATTTCATAGTTTGTCTTCACTATTATTCTACAAATGTAGAAAATAGTACAAATACTTTTGACTGGTACTGTAATTAAAAAATACCAGTGAAACTGTATCTGCATGCGACTCATTTGATTAATCTCAATCAGATTGTTATTGAATTACTGTTTCATGAGCGAATTCTAGCAGATGATGTTAAACCATTAGCCTTTCTTGTATTTTGCGCCTAGTGGCGCGCTCCGAGTTTTGGCGGAAATATTTTTTTACTATTTTGCTTCAGCTATCCATCCTAAAATCTAATTAAAAAGTTGCAATTTTTGGTTTAACAGTAAGGTTTATATAGGCTATGCTATTATATTCAGTTCTGTTATGTAAAATACTCATTCATAATTGTGGTCTTGCAAACATTGATTCAGCTTTTAACTAACTTTAATAAAATGAGGACCATTGTAAAGTGAATCTTTAAATAAAAATAAAAAAAATAACAATAACATCAGTAGGCTTATTAGGCGAAGCCATCAGATTGGAGCACACTGTGTGGTAAAGAACCAACTTCTGGTGCTGAAGGATAGCGCTGACATCTGGCCAAACAACAAGAATTTGCAGTAGGCCTATGACTACATGGTATAGCTATTTGTAGGCCTATATCCTAATATATTTTTTTTATACCGTTATTTTACCAGGTAAGTTGACTGAGAACACATCCTCATTTACAACAACAACCTGGGGAATAGTTACAGGAGGGGGATGAATGAGCCAATTGTAAACTGTAGATGATTAGATGGCCATGATGGTATGAGGGCCAGATTGGGAATTTAGCCGGGGTTAACACCCCGACTCTTAAAATAAGTATCATGGGATCTTTAATGACCTCAGAGAGTCAGGACACCTGTTTAACGTCCCATCTGAAAGACGGCACCCTACACTGGGCAAGGTCCCCAATCACTGCCCAGGGGCATTGGGATATTTTTTTAGACCAGAGGAAAGAGTGCCTCCTACTGGCCCTCCAACAACACTTCTAGCAGCATCTGGTCTCCCATCCAGGGACTGACCAGGACCAACCCTGCTTAGCTTCAGAAGCAAGCCAGCAGTGGGATGCAGGGTGGTATGCTGCTGGCTAATAGGTCTATGACTACGTGGAATAGCTATTTGGAGGCTATACCCTAATGTACAACACATTCACAAAGTATTCAGACACCTTCCGTATTCCCACCTTGTTACTTTACAGCCTTATTCTAAAATGGATTCAATTATTTTTCCTCATTAATCTACACACAGTACCCCATAATGACAAAGCGAAAACTGGTTGAGGAATTTTTGCAAATGTATGTAAAACATACCTTAGGTATTCAGACCTTTTGCTATAAGACTCGAAATTAAGCTCAGGTGTATCCTGTTTCCATTAATCATCCTTGATGTTGCTACAACTTGATTGGAGTCCACCTGTGGTAAATTCAATTGATTGGACATGGTTTGGAAAGGCACACACACCTGTCTATATAAGGTCCAACAGTTGACAGTGCATGTCAGAGCAAAAACCAAGCCATGAGGTCGAAGGAATTGTCTGTAGAGCTCCGAGACAGGATTGTGTCGAGGCACAGATCTGGGGAAGGGTACCAAAAAATGTCTGCAGCATTGAAGGCCAAGAACACAGTGGCCTCCATCATTCTAAAATTGAAGAAGTTTGGAACCACCAAGACTTTCTACAGCTGGCTGCCTGGCCAAACTGATCAATCGGGGGAGAAGGGCCTTGGTCAGGGAGGTGACCAAGAACTCAATGGTCACTCTGACAGAGCTCCAGAGTTCCTCTGTGGAAATGGGAGAACTTTCCAGAAGGACAACTATCTCTGCAGCACTCCACCAATCAGGCCTTTATGGTAAAGTGGCCAGACGGAAGCCACTCCTCAGTAAAAGGCACATGACAGCCCGCTTGGAGTTTTCCAAAAGGCATCTAAGGACTCTGACCATGAGAAACAAGATTCTCTGGTCTGATGAAACTAAGATTGAACTCTTTAGCCTGAATGCCAAACGTCACATCTGGAGGAAATCTGGCACCATCCCTACGGTGAAGCATGGTGGTGGCAGCATCATGCTGTGGGGATGTTTTTCAGTGGCGGGGACTGGGAGACTAGACAGGATCGAGGGAAAGATGAACGGAGCAATGTACATCTCTGGAGAGACCTGAAAATAGCTGTGCAGCGACGCTCCCAATTCAACCTGACAGAGCTTGAGAGGATCTGCAGAGAAGAATGGGAGAAACTCCCCAAATACAGGTGTGTCAAGCTTGTAGCGTCATACCCAAGAAGACTCGAGGCTGTAATCGCTGCCAAAGGTGCTTCAACAAAGTACTGAGTAAAGGGTCTGAATACTTATGTAAATGTGATATTGGCAACAACAACAAAAATCGAAAAACCTGTTTTTACTTATTATTGGGTATTGTGATGTCATTATGGGGTATTGTGATGTCATTATGGGTTATTGCGATGTCATTATGGGTTATTGTGTGTAGATTGATGAGGTGGAAAATAATATTTAATCAATTTTAAAATAAGGCTGTAACGTAAAACAAAATGTGGAAAAAGTTCTCTGAATACACTGTAAATAGAAATAGGTTAATATCATTGCGAAGCATTGTATAGCTTACACGCTGTATCATAAATACACTTAAGTCGCTTGAACACGTTTATAATATACCCGATTACAGAATAAGAATTTAAAATAAAAAAAAGAGGTGACTTATCATTTCTTTGAATTTATTTGCATAGATTAAATCAAACCAATTCATCAAGTAGTGGACATAAATCATTACTGTGTAGAATTACAGGAAATCTATTTTAAAACTGACAAAAAAAAAATATATATATTTTGGTGTGGTGTATTTATGCATCTCAATAAACTAGAACCTAAATGCCTGATGACCTCCAACTTGACCAATCTAGAAACAGGTCATGCATCATTCTCAACCAATAGCAGCTAAATATTCCAAGCAGGGTTACACCAACTTCCAGATAGGGTCAGGCTCCACGCTGGTTTGTGTGTCGCCGTAACCAAGTGGTCACATTTCGTTCTGGGTTCCACTGAGGAGGTCTGTGGAGTTTTATGACTATCAAGGCAGACACATGGTGAAAATATATATATATATATATATATATATATATATATATATATATATATATATATATATATATATATATATATATATATATATATATATATATATATATATTTTTTTTTTTTCCAACTTTCTGATTGGCCAAAGAGGTCAAGCCTTTGCAGTGGACAGATATAGCCTATAGTTCAACATTCTCGCCAGCGTCAGAGAGAAGACCATTAACCTCTAGGCTGCTGTACAGAGAGAGAAGAAACCATCATTAACCTCGACTGCTGTACAGATTTCAGGGTTTGTCATTCTATCATTTTTCATTTAATTTTAGTAGTAATTAATTATTATTGATCAGAATTAAATTTCCCAGAATTGGTATTACCAGCTCCGTGTCTTCTCAGATTGAAAAAGGTGAGGGAGCAGCGCTCCAGCAGGACTACACCCCTAGAAGTACCATGACTGATTCATTCTGATTAACGACATACACTGAGTGAACAAAACATTAGGAACACCTTCCTAATATTGAGTGGGACCCCCTTCGGCCCTCAGAACAGCCTCAATTCGTCAGGGCCTGGTCTCTATAAAGTGTTGAAAGTGTTCCACAGGGATGCTGGTCCATGTTGACTCCAATGATTCCCACAGTCCTGTCAGGTTGGCTGGATGTCCTTTGGGTGGTGGACCATTCTTGATACACACATTAAACTGTTGAGTGTGAAAAACCCAGCAGCGTTGCAGTTCTTGACTCAAACCGGTGCATCTGGCACCTACTACCATACCCCGTTCAAAGACACAAATCTTTTGTCCTGCCCATTCACCCTCTGAATGGCACACATACACAAACCATGTCTCAATTGTCTTAAGGCTTAAAAAAAATATATATTTAACTCGTCTCCTCCTCTTCATCTACACTGATTTAAGTGGATTGATCAAGAGATATCAATAAGGGATCATAGCTTTCACCGGGTCAGTCTATGGTCATGGAATGTTCTATACGTTGATAAGGCATAGTGGTAATGATGAAGTATCATGACTGTGTTCACTACTCACTGATCTCCTTCATCACCACGGTGTTGTCCATAGCAACATGTACAGCCAGACGACTCCACGAGTCAAACACAGTTAATTTCCTGAGGGCAAGACGGATAACATTCAACACAGTTAGTTTCCTGAGGGCAAGACGGACAATATTCAACAGTTTTAGACGTTGACTGTAAACACTAAGGGACTGATTTCCTGACATGGGTTAAGACAGATCCTGGACTAATTCTTCATTGAGCATGATTTTATTTTTTTATCCAGGACTAGTCTTAAATCAGGCTGAAAGTGTACAGTCATAATCTAGTAACTAGATGATCATCTAGAGATACCATCCTGTAGGTTTTAACTCCAACCCTGTTCCTGGAGAGATACCCTCCTGTAGGTTTTCACTCCAACCCTGTTCCTGGACAGCTACCGTCCTGTTGGTTATCTCTCCAGGAACAGGGTTGGAGTGAAAACCTACAGGAGGGTATCTCTCCAGGAACAGGGTTGGAGTTAAAACCTACAGGAGGGTATCTCTCCAGGAACAGGGTTGGAGTGAAAACCTACAGGAGGGTATCTCTCCAGGAACAGGGTTGGAGTTAAAACCTACAGGAGGGTATCTCTCCAGGAACAGGGTTGGAGTTAAAACCAAAAGGAGGGTGGCTCTCCAGGAACAGGGTTGGAGTTAAAACCTACAGGAGGGTACCTCTCCAGGAACAGGGTTGGAGTTAAAACCAAAAGGAGGGTGGCTCTCCATTCCATGAAGAGGGTTGGAGAGCGCTGATCTAGACACTAAGTGAGGAGCTCACTGTACTTACTTCAGTACCTGTGCCACTGTGTTCGGTCCGTACCACTGGCCTATAGACTTCCCCTCCCCGACTCCCATCTGGGCTGCAGTACACAGACACACAACTGATGTTAGTGCCATCCTAATGATGATGATGATGTCATCTGGGCTGCAGTACACAGACAACTGATGTAAGTTGATAAAAGATAAAAGATGCTGTTATACCAATGCTGTCATCCTAGTAAAGATAAAGATGACTGACTTGGTCAGTGTTTATATTTGTCATATTGTAGTGGGTGTAAGAAACACACTACTTTTGTAAGAAATACCACCCATCCATTTCTAAATATAAAGTATGACTGAATCAGTGCATCATTGTATGAGATTACAAATCAAAAAGAAAACTATTTTCCAATTTGATAAGCAAGAAAAAAAATAAAGTAGTTTAAATTGAATGAATTGCACGTCAGTATTCACCGATTTGATGTAAAGAATAGTAGCTGTCTTTCTTGTCAAGGAAGGCGTTGAGGATACCGATGTACTCTCCTCTCGGAGGCTGACCTCTCACCCATCTCCAGTCTGCTTAACAAAAACACCATTATCATTTGCTGTGTGAAACAAGTGCTCTATTGAACAGAGTACTTTAGTACAGCGCAATAAGAGATCTGTACCACACAGTGACAGAGATAATTCGGGGGGGGGGGGGGGGGCAGTACATCTTGAATAATAGAAGCTAACGTTGAAGGAATACCACTAGCTGTATGCTTCAGGGAGCAGATGACGCCAAAGAATTAGTAAAGCAGTCATCCATACCTCGGCCTAGATGCCTGCAGACCAGGGCCTCGCCTAGGATCATCTGTCCACATCGCAGCATGCAGCCCCAGCCTGTGTCGGACGTAGGCCCTGTCCCTCCTGGAACACATTGAAACAATCTGTACCTGACGGGCTAATCTTATTGGCATTACAATCAAAAATGACAGCTCTGCTACTGTAGTACGTTGGTTTATTCTGTGGCTAGCTACAGTAGGATTGGTCTACTCACCAATGGGTGGGAAGTTTTTTCTGTAGGTGAACCATAATCGTGAAGTGACATCTGAAAGAATGTCATCCTTTTCTGGATAAAACAAATACAATGAGTTAGCTAAGAAAGTCTGCCTTCTGTTATAGCCTGGTTGCCGTCTCTATTCAGCTACTCCTTGGCACTCGTGCCATTTGCCAAAGACAACGGACTTTCGGCAACCTTCAAATTCTATCATTATGGAACTCGAGAATATCAGAGGATTTGATAACCCTCACAGCTATCATTCAAATCACAATGTTTATGCAAATTAGACTGATAGGAAAACATTCTAACTTAATTCATGAATTTGACTGGAAATATTCTAACATTGGGCATTCTGAGATACCATGATGAGATCCTGAGGCCCATTCATCCGCTGCCATCACCTCACGTTTCAGCATGATAATGCACAGCCCCATGTCACAAGGATCTGTACATAATTCCTTGAAGCTGAAAATGTCCCAGTTCTTCCATGGCCTGCATACACACCAGACATGTCACTCATTGAGAATGTTTGGGATGCTCTGGATCAACTTCTACGACGGCGTGTTCCAGTTCCAGCCAATATCCAGCAACTTTACACAGCCATTGAAAATTGTCTCAAAGCTTAAAAATCCTTCTTTAACCATGTCTCCTCCCCTTCATATACTCTGATTGAAGTGGATTTAACAAGTGACATCAATAAGGGATCATAGCTTTCACCTGGATTCACCTGGTTAGTCTGTGTCATGGAAAGAACAGGTGTTCCTAATGTTTTGTATACTCAGTGTCATCTGCTCCCTTGCTACATTGAGTTTAGGCAACCACCACCTGTGCTATGCATGCCAGATATTTGTCAGTTTAATTAAAAAATGTGCAATAAAAAAAGTATAGTGCCTAGGCATTTTTAATGAAACCCTGGCTGTTGACGTAGGCAAATCCCAGATTCCCCACTGAGCTCAGTTTTGAAAATTGCAAGTTCACTTTCTCCTCCATAAACACACAAGTGCCAGTGTGATGTCCAGCAGCTCACATCAGCAGGATGGGAAGCCTTTTTCATTAGGAGGGACATCTACCGTGGATAACTAAAATAATAATTATGATCACATTCCCTTCATTTTAAAACATTAGGCCTATGGGGACACCTATACATTTGGCAGCCAAACACAAGCGATCAGCGTAGCCTTTAAAATCGTCTAGACATGTTGAAATATCTTCACGCCAAGAATAAAATCCGTTAAGCTGCATATTGAACCTTGAGATGAAAGGACAGTCTCTTTAGCAAATGACAGGAGTGGAATGTTAGCTTAAAAAAGACTGGTATTCAGATTAGTCTTTTGCTGCTGGCTGTATGCCTTTATGTACCATCTATGTACTGTAGATAGACCTATGTGTTTGTTCTGTAGGTCTATACTTCTGCATTTACATTATGACTAATGGAATCATTCCATATTTCACAGTAACGTGACAAGGACACACACAAAAAAAAAAACACACAACATTGACACCACCTAGCTGATCTGATGTATCCAATTACCTGTGAGTGCGTTGAATTCTTTCCCCAAGATCCAAACAGGCTCTGAGGTCTCTGGAAAATCTTCAAACTCTCCAAAGCCAAGTGTGTCGTATGTGAGAGTAGCTGAAATATATAAGTACATTTGATTCAGAACACCTTGCTACATAGCGTGCGTACACACACACACACACACACACACACACACACACACACACACACACACACACACACACACACACACACACACACACAGGAATCATTCATATTCTGATTTTGTCATCTTCATACAAATGACCACTGTGACAGTTGATTGTATATTGATTTAAATAACATTAGGACTATTAGCCATGGTCCAAGCACTTTCAGAATGGCAAAACAGACTCACTCACTCACTCACTCACTCACTCACTCACTCACTCAATGCAGTTTGACAGCTGAACTAGCTAGCTAGCTGGCTTGGCTAGATAGCCAAGGATGGGATTGCGACAGAGAATGACATTGCGAATACATTTGGCTTGCTAGCTATGTGACCATCCTTTCAGCAGTTGTCGGTAAATACCTAGCTAGTGACACTGAACAATAACGTTGGTTTACATAGGCGTATACGCTAAAAACGACTTTTCTAGGAAGCCATGGACCCAGTTCTGCTCGCTAACTGATGTCAAGGACAGAAAGTAGCCTTAACGTTCGTTTGTTGTTGTTGTTGTTTTCAGTCCAAAATAGACCGATTGCTTGTTTAGCTAGACTAATAATAGTTTAGGCTGTCTGTCTGGGTTGATTGCGATGACTAGTTGGTTGATAGCTAACGTTAACTGGCTAGCTAGCTAGCTACTGACTATTTTTAAATTCACATTCAACATATAACATGTAACGTTAAACCTCAACTGATGTAGAAATTGGAATCCTGTATGAAATATAGCAATCTACAAATGGCTGGCTAATATACAACAAAAAACGTTCAATCTTTGATTTTCTTGAAAAAGACTTCGTACCTGCATCCATCCCGACAGTCCATGTTGATCTGTCCAACTGTAAGAAATATCCTACGGCCAATGAGAAATCAATACCGCAGATTTCCTATTTAAATATCCAATCGGAGTATCTGCTTTGGGCGGGGCAAATCTTTTTTCGTCCAATAACAATCCATTTGATCGCTTCCTAGACGCAACGACTCCGTAGATCTGTTGGTGGTGTTGATGGAATAAACTGAACGCGATTCAACGTGGTTTCTTGCAACACATAGAATGAATGTCAGCGAAACTAGGTAAACTGACTGCCACGAACAACCCTAGTAAACAGGATGTCAGAGAAGAAAATGATTTGTCTAACGTGTTTGTCCCACAGAGCTATAATGCCCGAGTAGGTGTGGTATATGGCCAATATACCAGGGCTACGAGCTGTTCTTAAGCACGACGCAAGGTGGAGTGCCTGGACACTGCACTTAGCTGTGGTATATTGGCCATATACCACAACCCCCCCGAGGTGCCTTATTACTATTATAAACTGGTTACCAATGTAATTAGAACAGTAAAAAAAAAAATGGTCATAAGTGATAATGCCCTCAAAGCTGGTGTTTGGATGATATATTGGCACGGGTGTTGTTAGGCCCGAGACGAAGTCGGAAGTCCAGCAAACTGTGGCAATATATGCTCCAAACACCGCCTTCGAGGGCATTATCACTTTTATAGAACGGGTTACCAACATATTCAAATAATGATCGACATATTTTCATTAAAAACATTATTTTGATGAATTTATTTATACTAGTTTATCCTTCCACAATATATAGACCCTGACACAAATCTAGGGTTACTAGAGACGCTATACAGTCGTTCAGTATTTTTGTTCTGTATCTATGGACACGACTCAGTCGTTCAGTATTTTTGTTCTGTATCTATGGACACGACTCAGTTGTTCATTATTTTTGTTCTGTATCTATGGACACGACTCAGTTGTTCATTGTAAATGTTCTATTGCCAGACTGGCTGGCAACGTTCTTATCGTTTGCTCGCTAACTAGCCAACTAAGGCTAACCTACAGTCACGTCAAAAAGTGCAGCCAGAATAACAGCAAAGTAGCTGCATTTCCATTTGTTTAAGCTGTTTTCTAGTGACGTTTATTTGGATACATCCATAACAATAAGCTAATGAGGAGTGACTTCACCTGGCATAGAAAATGCTATTTCGTCAGGAATGTTGTTCAGAGGAGCTAGCCAAGAACACAGCTACAGTAACACAATCTCTTCAAACTGAATGTAGAAAGACTGCAAATTAGCCGCGTTTCGTTTGACCTTTTTTCAATTGACATTGTTTTTTGTATATATCCATAAAAATGATGCCAGCTGATTCATGATTTCGACTGGCTGAGAAACGGCCTGCCTGTCTCTCTCGTCCCGACTCCCGACACGTTCATTACTATAGGACAGCTGGAGATGGAATTTGAATATTGAAACAATGTGGAACGTGACAATTTGTGGAATAGACACCGGCCGGAATGCGGTTTTAACCAATCAGCATTCAGGATTAGACCCACCCGTTGTATAAGGTCTGATATACCACGTCTGCCAGCCAATCAGCATTCAGGATTAGACCCACCCGTTGTATAAGGTCTGATATACCACGTCTGCCAGCCAATCAGCATTCAGGATTAGACCCACCCGTTGTATAAGGTCTGATATAACACGTCTGTCAGCCAATCAGCATTCAGGGCTCAAGAGGAAGCTCAGTGGATGGCAGAGGGAGAAGATAGATCGAGATGAATTTTCTCATCGATGAAACATTTGATCTCAATACCGTTTTCTGTTTCCAAAACTAGAATCGCTTATAAACAGAATGGACTACGTTTTGTAGACTGTACCCATTGCCAAAGTTTTAAAAAAAAGTTAATTGTTTAGAAAGGGTAAAAGGACGAATTTAGTTATTGCAAAAGTGCACTTCAGAGTAGGCGTTCCCTGATGGAAATATGCAAATACATGTCAGAACACACCAATAGGCTCTCACTAGTTTGTGCTTGGCTCTGCCCACCTCCTTGCTTTTCCTTCCCACTATGATTCATTTGCTCCCTTTGGGAAACGACAGGCTGTGGTCTACCTTTGGTTAATTATAAAAAATCTTTGGTAATAATGTGCAGCTTGAATCAGTTATAGAACCCATTTCCCTCTATGGTTGTGAGGTCTGGGGTCCCCGCTCACCAACCAAGAATTCACAAAATGTGACAAACACCAAATTTTGATTGTGCATGCAGAATTCTGCAAAAACATCCTCTGTGTGCAACCGTAAAACACCAAATAATGCACGCAGAGCTGAATTAAGACGATAGGCGCTAATGATCAAAATCCAGAAAAAAGTTCTACAACCATCCAACAGGAGTGGAACAGGTGGAAAGGAATTAGCAACATCTAAACACATGGTTTCCAGACATTATTATGAGCCATCTTCCCCTAAGCAGCCTACGCTGAATTAAACCCAATCAAATCATGAGAAAAAAAACAAAAAAACATAATTACTGAACACATTGGAAAGAACTAACCAACAAATAAAGCAAACAGGAATGCTATTTTTCCCTAAACAGTGAATACCTGATCATTGTGGCAGACCCAAAATGATGGAAAGCTTTGACTATGTACAGACTCAGTGAGCATAGATAGCCTGTCAGCTCTGCCTCTCTCAATAACAAGGCTATGTGCAACACTGCCCACAAAATGAGGTGGAAACTGAGCTGCACCTAATCTCCTGCCAAATATATGACCATGTTACACACACATATTTCCCTCAGACCCACAAAGAATTTGAAAACAAATCATATTTAGCTTATCAAAGTTGCCAGGATGTCACGTGTCTATACTAATATCAGTACACTCATAATAACTTAAGCATTACGCAACTTTTATTTGATCAAATCAACATAAAAACACTTTTGTTGAGCAAATTCGACACTCGCATTGAACCCCATACAAAAGCTCTTTGCTTGGTGGGCGAAACAACGAAAAAACGCCACCTGCTGGAGGGAGACAGATTTCCCACCGACTCGGGCCTCAATATCCGCGTCTCATCCGGTTTATGCCTTCGTCATTAGTTACCACAGCCACGAAGTTATAAACGCGACTATTTCTACAATATATCTTCTTATAATGTGAGAATTTAAACCTAACCATGACCTTAAAAATAAATGTATCCAATACTGCTTATGTATAACCCTAACCTTAAATTAGGAGCAACAAGTACATTTTTGTTTTCATGAATGTTTACCATATAGCCAATTTTAACTTTGTGGCTGTGGTAACTAGTGGAAACCGGTTTATAATAACCAACATCACATGAGCACAAATGACGTATTTAAAACCTGCATCATCATGATCTGACGTTGTCATCGTCATACAGATGAGCACTGTGACAGTTAATAGTCCTAATGCTATTTAAATCAATATACAATCAACTGTCACAGTGGTCATTTGTATGAAGGTGACAAGTCAGATCATGAATGATTCCTTGTTCAAATAGGGATCCCTGGTGTGTGTGTGTGTGTGTGTAAGCTATGTAGCAAGGTGTTCTGAATAAAAAAAAACCTTCCCTACTCCTATCCCCCCTGCTCTACTCCTACCCCGCTTCTCTACTCCTACCCCCCCTTCTCTACTCCTACCCCCCCTTCCCTACTCCTACCCCCCCTGCTCTACTCCTACCCCCCTTCTCTACTCCTACCCCCCCTTCCCTACTCCTATCCCCCCTGCTCTACTCCTACCCCCCTTCTCTACTCCTACCCCCCCTTCTCTACTCCTACCCCCCCTTCCCTACTCCTATCCCCCTTCTCTACTCCTACCCCCCTTCTCTACTACTACCCCCTTCCCTACTCCTACCCCCCTCCTCTACTACTACCCCCCTCCTCTACTACTACCCCCCTCCTCTACTACTACCCCCTTCCCTACTCCTACCCCCCTCCTCTACTCCTACCCCCTTCTCTACTCCTACCCCCCTGCTCTACTCCTACCCCCCTCCTTTACTCCTACCCCCCTTCTCTACTCCTACCCCCCTCCTTTACTCCTACCCCCTTCCCTACTCCTACCCCCCCCTACTCTACTCCTACCCCCCTTTACTCCTACCCCCCTTCTCTACTCCTACCCCCCCTTCTCTACTCCTACCCCCCCTTCTCTACTCCTACCCCCTTCCCTACTCCTACCCCCCTTCTCTACTCCTACCCCCCCTTCTCTACTCCTACCCCCCCTTCTCTACTCCTACCCCCCTTCTCTACTCCTACCGCCCTCCTCTACTCCTACCCCCCCTTCTCTACTCCTACCCCCCCTTCTCTACTCCTAAATCCGATCGAACATCTCTGGAGAGACCTGAAAATAGCTGTGCAGCGATGCTCCCCATCCAACCTGACAGAGCTTGAGAGGATCTGCAGAGAAGAATGGGAGAAACTCCCCAAATACAGGTGTGCCAAGCTTGTAGCGTCATACCTAAAAAGACTCGAGGCTGTAATCACTGCCAAAGGTGCTTCAACAAAGCACTGAGTAAAGGGTCTTAATACTTATGTAAATGTCATATTTCAGTTTCGTATTTTTCATATATTTCCAAAAATGTCTAAAAACCTGTTTTTGCTTTGTCATTATGGGGGATTGTGTGTAGATTGAGGGGGGAAAAAACTAACAATTGAATCCATTTTATAATAAGGTTGTAACGTAACAAAATGTGGGAAAAGTCAAGGGGTCTGAATACTTTCCGAATACACGTGTATATATCGGCCTCAGCGACAATTATATGAATAATTTAATGTATGCTTTGTGCACAAAGGCGATGACTAAATTGTTTTATTAGTAATTTTCTAATCTGACTTCTCTTTGCGGCCGTCTATGGAAATTGTCTTTCTGGGCCGGACTTCAGTTAAACTGCAGTACCGAAGCAAAACTGTAGGAGCAATCAAAACCGTAGAAGCAGTCAAAACCGTAGAAGTCAAAACCGTAGGAGCAGTCAAAACCGTAGGAGCTGTCAAAACCGTAGGAGCTGTCAAAACCGTAGGAGCTGTCAAAGCCGTAGAAGTCAAAACCGTAGGAGCTGTCAAAGCCGTAGAAGTCAAAACCGTAGCGGCAGTCAAAACCGTAGGAGAAGTCAAAACTGTAGGAGAAGTCAAAACCGTAGAAGTCAAAACCATAGGAGCAGTCAAAACCGTAGAAGTCAAAACCGTAGGAGCTGTCAAAACCGTAGAAGTCAAAACCGTAGGAGCTGTCAAAACCGTAGAAGTCAAAACCGTAGGAGCAGTCAAAACTGTAGAAGTGAAAACCGTAGGAGCTGTCAAAACCGTAGGAGCTGTCAAAACCGTAGAAGTGAAAACCGTAGGAGCTGTCAAAACCGTAGAAGTCAAAACCGTAGGAGCAGTCAAAACTGTAGAAGTCAAAACCGTAGGTGCTGTCAAAACCGTAGGAGCTGTCAAAGCCGTAGAAGTCAAAACCGTAGCGGCAGTCAAAACCGTAGGAGAAGTCAAAACTGTAGGAGCAGTCAAAACCATAGGAGCAGTCAAACCGTAGAAGTCAAAACCATGGGGGGAGTAAAAACCGTAGAAGTCAAAACCGTAGGAGCTGTCAAAACCGTAGGAGCTGTCAAAACCGTAGGAGCTGTCAAAACCGTAGGGGAAGTCAAAACCGTAGGAGAAGTCAAAACCGTGCTTCTAGACTGGAACATGGCCCCTTGGTCCATCCAGTGATTACTTGTTAATCTCTTTTCCCTGCAGCTGTCACCTCCCAATCAATCACATTTATTTTATAAAGCAGTGCTAAAACCCCCCAAAACAAGCAAAGTACAGTGGCTTGGAAAAACTCCTTAGAAGGCAGGAACCAAGGAAGAAACCTAGAGAGGAACAAGGCCAGTCCTCTTCTGGCTGTGCCAGGTGAAGATTTAAGAGTACGGCATATGGCGATATTGATCTGGTATTGATGTCGACCCAATATCGCCATCTGCCGGCCTTTGGGCTAGAAGTACATGTGGCCAATAAGGCCAGATAGTAAACCAAGTCGTTTAAATGTTCATAGATGACCAGCAGGGTGAAATAATAACCATGAAGGTTAGAGTGTGTAAAAGTTTAATAACACCTCAGTAGTCAGTGTCAGTTGTCTTTTCATAACCAGGCATTCTGAAATTCAAGGTCCGAGAGGGAGGTGAATGGCCGGGTGAATCAGGTCAGGGGTCCACAGCAGCAGGCAGGACAGCAAATCTAGATCAGCAGCACGACCAGGTGGACTGGGAAAAGCTAGGAATCATCAGGCTAGGTAGTCCTGAGGTATGGTCCTAGGGCTCAGGTCCTCCGGGAGGGGAGACAGAGAGAGTGAAGGGGTATTTGAGAGAGCATAGCTAACATTTTAGTCATTTAGCAGACGCTCTTATCCAGAGCGACTTACAGTAGTGAATGCATACATTTCATAAACATTTTTCTCTGTACTGGTCCCCCGTGGGAATCAAACCCACAACCCTGGCATTGCAAACACCATGCTCTACCAACTGAGCCACACGGGAGCTAAAAACACAGTACAACTGCCCTGTTATTACTTGTACTAGCTGCTTTTAATTAAAGTACCATTATGTTGAGCCACATCTCACGTTTTATTACATTATCTATGGGGGAAGTTTTATTATTTACTACGGTAACGTTCAAGCATCTTTTTAATACCATACACATATTTAATCTGCATCCTACAGTTTTATCAATATGACCAGAATGAAGCTTCTCTCACATTCCAATGTAGAAAAACGTTTGGTGATATAAATATATTGGACGCTAGATGGCAGTAAATCATGATAGGTTAGCTATTCAAGACCGCATATGGCAGACTTGGACTATTTGGGCCATTCATTTGAAAGTAGGCAAAATTGGTAGCTATCCATTTTCAATGTATGATACGGACAATTAATGAAACCAAATTAAAACAAATGTTGAAATATAAAACATTTTATTTTCTGAAGACACTCAGTGTTGCATGCCAAATATAATATATGTAAGCTACTGTGTAGTTATTCATGAAATTAAAATAACTTGTAGAATAAAACAGACAAAAAAATGTCTGAATGGGATTTTAAGTTTCAGACGATGGAGTGATCCATAATAGCACAAAATTCTACAAAAACAGTCCCCCCCCCACACAGACACACACACACACACAAAATCTGGGGGACTTCTATAAATCCACACACTCGTCACATAAATCAAATCAAATCTTATTTGTCACCGAATACAACACCTTATAGTGAAATGCATACTTACAAGCCCATACATGAAGCATGCAAACAAACTTTATAATCAAAACTATATTTCCATCCAAACTGAGGAATTGATCATTATTTCACTTAGTGAAGTCCATTATCCTTTGCATTCATCTGACCATCATCAATACAGAGATCATAAAATCACAACGTCAATTCCTGTGTTTTTCGGTCATTCCTGTTTCCAGCCACTAGGGGCTGAAAATTCTGCTTTATTTAGAAGCACTGGGAGAATCTCAATTGCTATTTCTTTGAATCTTCGCGTCCTCTCTCCTCGCCTCCTTCTCAAAACCAATTGGATGAGAAGTTCAGAGGTCCCTCCTCTCTGACCTGCTCATCCAATGGGTTTTGAGTAGGTGAGGAGAGAGGATGTGAGGAATCAAGGGAAATAGCAATTGAGATTCTCCCACTCTGTCTGGGCCATATGCTCAAATTTATACAAATATTCCATTGCTTTAAATTGAATATTTGCCCAGGAGTAAAAGACAGGTTGGTTGTTTAGCAACAAAACCAACGCATGCACAACTATGGGGCAAAAGCAGACGTGGTTGGCTTGGATTGTTAACAACATGTAAACTATATTTCATCTACAATGTTTATTGAAAACATAAAGTTGCACAATGAGCACTTGTTGTCTCTCAAATACATCGTTACTGTTGTTGGCTAGCTAGCAAATATTAGCCATATAGGCATAGACGTGACATCAGTCAAAACACCTCAAACCAAGACATGGAATCAAGAACAAGATCAAAACGAGCCACTTACGATTGCCCAACATGGCAGTTTATTGTCATTGTTGCTAGCTATCAGGGCAGTTTATTGTCATTATTGCTAGCCGTCTGTCCATCCAGAATCAGGGCAGTTTATTGTCATTGTTGCTAGCTGTCTGGCCATCCAGAATCAGGGCAGTTTCTTGTCATTGTTGCTAGCTATCGGGGCAGTTTATTGTCATTGTTGCTAGCTATCAGGGCAGTTTCTTGTCATTGTTGCTAGCTATCAGGGCAGTTTCTTGTCATTGTTGCTAGCTATCAGGGCAGTTTATTGTCATTGTTGCTAGCTATCAGGGAAGTTTCTTGTCATTGTTGCTAGCTATCAGGGCAGTTTCTTGTCATTGTTGCTAGCTATCAGGGAAGTTTCTTGTCATTGTTGCTAGCTATCAGGGCAGTTTCTTGTCATTGTTGCTAGCTATCAGGGCAGTTTATTTCCATTGTTGCTAGCTGTCTGACTATCCAGAATCAGGGCAGTTTCTTGTCATTGTTGCTAGCTGTCTGACTATCCAGAATCATGGCAGTTTATTGTCATTGTTGCTAGCTATCTGGCCATCCAGAATCATGGCAGCTTCTTGTCATTGTTGTTAGCTATCTGGCCATCCAGAATCATGGCAGTTTATTGTCATTGTTGCTAGCTATCTGGCCATCCAGAATCATGGCAGCTTCTTGTCATTGTTGCTAGCTATCTGGCCATCCAGAATCATGGCAGCTTCTTGTCATTGTTGCTAGCTATCTGGCCATCCAGAATCAGGGCAGTTTATTTTCATTGTTGCTAGCTATCTGGCCATCCAGAATCAGGGCAGTTTCTTGTCATTGTTGCTAGCTATCTGGCCATCCAGAATCAGGGCAGTTTATTTTCATTGTTGCTAGCTGTCTGTCCATCCAGAATCAGGGCAGTTTCTTGTCATTGTTGCTAGCTATCTGGCCATCCAGAATCACAACACACATCCTTCTGCCTCTTAGAAGCGCGTGCTTTTTTTTGTGTGACGTCGTCAGTTAACCAGTCTATGTAAGCATAAAGAAAACAAGGAATGTGACAGAGAGAGCTATAGAAAAACATAGATCCAGATATAGAATAAATAGAATGGGCATTCCCATTCAAGTCAACGGTTAACTCTATGGATCAGTATGTATAGACTACTACCTCACAATACAGCTGGAGAATCTGTACTTGTACGTCACAATAATACTGTCAAGCTAAATCATAAATACCCTTGTTCAAAGCAGACGTAGCTAACGAGCTTATTCACATTGATGTTCCAATGCCGGTGCGTTTGTTGAATTTGTTTGTGAAGGCCCCCAAGGTGCTCGTCAGTGGCAGTGGCAGAGGTTCAGTGCAAACTGCTGCAGGTGTAAAACAACAACATATCTAGAACTCTAGAGGAGGGATGGCTGTAGCTCAGACAGACGCCGGTTGGCTTAGTGCCAGTCTGTTTGGGCTATCATGACAACTCCTTGTCACTCACTTGTCCTGACAAACTCCTTGATTGAAAACACACAAACAAACATGTTTGGCTTGACAATGACAGCAATAGAGTTGTCAGGAGCTCGAACAGATCTGGGAGCAGCAAAAGGCTCTCCTGTCCTACACTGGCGGATGGGGCAGGATGTCCATCGTGTGGCCGTGACTCAACTCGTCCTCCGTTGTCACTTGTCCCGGAGTAGGTAAAACACCATGGCCTTCAGGTAATGTCCACAGGCGCAGGTAGCAGACACCAACCAATGGGAGCGGAAGCTGGGGTCCGTGTTCACCACGCACTTTGTGATATCAGCCTATGAGAGGAGAGAGAGAGGGTGACAGTCAGCCTATGAGAGGAGAGAGAGTGGGTGACAGTCAGCCTATGAGAGGAGAGAGAGTGGGTGACAGTCAGCCTATGAGAGGAGAGAGAGTGGGTGACAGTCAGCCTATGAGAGGAGAGAGAGTGGGTGACAGTCAGCCTATGAGAGGAGAGAGAGTGGGTGAATGTCAGCCTATGAGAGGAGAGAGACAGCATCCCTCAGATACTGCACGTCCCAATCCGTCAACCTTCTCCCAAAGTGTGCAATTGCATACTTCCCATCGTGGATATACCAACGGTGGACACTCCCTCCAGCCAATGATTACAGTAATCAATACTTTTAAATCCATGAGGGAACATGTGTGCAAGAAGTGTGGAGAGTCAGGACACAGACATGGACCTCTGAGGGATAAGGGTGGAGAGTCAGGACACAGACATGGGACCTCTGATGGAGAAGGGTGGAGAGTCAGGACACAGACATGGGACCTCTGATGGAGAAGGGTGGAGAGTCAGGACACAGACATGGGACCTCTGAGCAGAAGCTGGGCACTTATGACTTCACAGGTCAAAGTTTTCACAGGCAGTTGAGGGATGCGCAATATACCAGTCAATTTCCTTTACACAGGGAGTGACCCTTTAACAGTAAGTCTATAACCAATGAATGCCAAATAAATTACCTGCATTAACAGGACGATATTATATTACAAAATGTGTTTGAGACATGCCGCTCTACTCAAATAGATATTATCTAGACTAGAGGCCAGGTTAAAACGTTCATAAAAAAAAAAAACACGTTTACATTGACAATGTCCAGAAAAAAAGTAGAAGGAAATATGGCGAACGTGCAAGTATGCAACGTCCCAATCAAACAAAACACTGTGATCTTAACAACGCATATTTCAAAATACCACTTGTGACAATTGGTCAAAAGGTTTTGACTGGCAATAAAAAAAATACATGATAAGGGAGAAGAAGAAGAAGAAAAAGGAAGAATACATGGAGACTAAATAAGCAGGCTACATCAACACACAGTTCTACTATCTGATAATAGCAGCCGTTTCCTTCTCAATGTTGTGGTATGTTTTTTTTTATTTTTTTTTTATCAGCAACGTTTCCTGACCCTTTCAGTTTTTTTTTGTAAATCGGTTAGTGCCTAAGAATTTCTGTGAAATGTACAGTATGGCAACTTGAATGTTACAAAAAAGACGACTAGGACCTGAATTGGGGTAAATTTGCACCTAATTTTACAAGGTTGTAGTTGGTTACACAACATATTGTGTTCCATACTAATCTGATAAAATAGGTCAAGCTGTCTTGAGAAACCAGAGGACTCAACAACGTTCCGGGTTTAAGGAGTTAGCAAGGTAACTTTGGTCAACTCTGAGTTCACCTCGGGATAACACGATCAGAGGAATGTTGCTCGCCTTTTAGCCAGGTACATTTCTATGGCAACGAATCCTTTGAGAACTAACCTGGTCCAGGGCAGGCTAACTCAGGGCTAACTCTGTTTATCCTGCATTCAGAACTAACCTGGTCCAGGGCAGGCTAACTCAGGGCTAACTCTGTTTATCCTGCATTCAGAACTAACCTGGTCCAGGGCAGGCTAACTCAGGGCTAACTCTGTTTATCCTGCATTCAGAACTAACCTGGTCCAGGGCAGGCTAACTCAGGGCTAACTCTGTTTATCCTGCATTCAGAACTAACCTGGTCCAGGGCAGGCTAACTCAGGGCTAACTCTGTTTATCCTGCATTCAGAACTAACCTGTTCCAGGGCAGGCTAACTCAGGGCTAACTCTGTTTATCCTGCATTCAGAACTAACCTGGTCCAGGGCAGGCTAACTCAGGGCTAACTCTGTTTATCCTGGATTCAGAACTAACCTGTTCCAGGGCAGGCTAACTCAGGGCTAACTCTGTTTATCCTGCATTCAGAACTAACCTGGTCCAGGGCAGGCTAACTCAGGGCTAACTCTGTTTATCCTGCATTCAGAACTAACCTGATCCAGGGCAGGCTAACTCAGGGCTAACTCTGTTTATCCTGGATTCAGAACTAACCTGTTCCAGGGCAGGCTAACTCAGGGCTAACTCTGTTTATCCTACATTCAGAACTAACCTGGTCCAGGGCAGGCTAACTCAGGGATAACTCTGTTTATCCTGCATTCAGAACTAACCTGGTCCAGGGCAGGGCTGCCTTAACCAACATCCAAGGCGCCTGGGGAACACAAGGTTAACTGCCTTGTTCAGGGGGCAGAATGACAGATTTTTTTTTACCATGTCAGCTCAGGGATTCAAACCAGCAACCTTGCAGTTATTGGCCCAATGCTCTAACCACTAGGCTACCTAACGGCATTAATGAAATGTAATAAAATAAAAGACGTCACTTCTAAGAGCCTATTTCACACCATAGTCTGGTGAATATGCAAGATCACGTTGCTTTCATTTTGATTTCTGCACAAATGTAAATGTGGCGCTGACTCGTCCATGGATTGAGGTTTCAGCATTGTTTCAATAAAGAGTTCTGACTTGCCCATAATATAGATGTTTCAGCATCGCCTCATTGAATAATTTTGGGGGTCGACTAGCACTTGTAGTTACAAGCCTGCTAGAGTTAGCCGACAGGCGGAAGAGCAATATCCACGGTCGTAGCACAGATGAAGCCTAAACTGGAATGTGAAGCTAACTGAAGCTAGTTCATTTCATAAAAGCCTGGGTAGTTAGCTAGTTAATTTCATAAAAGCCTGGGTAGTTAGCTAGTTCATTTCAGAAAAGCCTGGGTAGTTAGCTAGTTCATTTCAGAAAAGCCTGGGTAGTTAGCTAGTTCATTTCATAAAAGCCTGGGTAGTTAGCTAGTTCATTTCAGAAAAGCCTGGGTAGTTAGCTAGTTCATTTCATAAAAGCCTGGGTAGTTAGCTAGTTAATTTCAGAAAAGCCTGGGTAGTTAGCTAGTTCATTTCAGAAAAGCCTGGGTAGTTAGCTAGTTCATTTCATAAAAGCCTGGGTAGTTAGCTAGTTCATTTCTGAAAAGCCTGGCTACATCTAGCTACGTACATAGTATACCCTTCTGGTTTCAACTGGAACCTGCAGAGATGAGGCCAGAGGAATGGGATTAGGTCACGTAGACATCTTTCATTATCTTGGCATGTTTAACTTCCAATGGGCCATTCCAAGGGTTTGTGTCCCAAATGAAACCCTATGGGTCCTGATCGAATGTAGTGCACTACATAGGGAATATGGTGGCATTTGGGACACAAACCCAGCCCTGGTGTAGAGGGATTCTTGGTTGATTTTTAAGCTTTGCCAACAAAGCGGATCTAGGCCACGGCTCCTTGCCAGGCCTCCTCTCTGCTCTGACTACCAGTTGAGCACCACACTTTGCTCTTTACAGATTTTTATCAGATGTTCTCCAGAGCAAGACTATTATTGAAACATTCTTTGGAGTTTCTTAAAGTAATGGCTCAATTAAATTCAACTCCATTTCCGGATGTTTTTAAGAAAAAAAAAATATTTTTTTTTTAGAAATATCTATTACAGAGTTAACAAAAACACAATGCCTTTTTACTATGTACAGAACAGAGAGTTTTGTTTTTGCACAGTCATGATTGTGTTGTTTTCAGGCTCTTGTTTGCCTCAGTTTAATTTAGCTATTCTCTCAGTGAACACGTTCAGGACATGTTCAGGACCCGTTCAGGTCAGACCTGATAGGTGGGTACAACATAGGGAAACACATACAGCTGTCATAGTCAATGCACAATGTATCTGTAGAGAAAAAGAGAGAGAGAGAGTGAGAGAGAGCGAGAAAGAGAGAGAGAAAGAGAGAGAGAAAAAGAGAGAGAGAGAGAGAGAAAGAGAGAGAGAGAAAGAGAGAGAGAGAAAGAGAGAGAGAGAAAGAGAGAGAGAGAAAGAGAAAGAGAGAAAGAGAGAGAGAGAGAAAGAACGAGAGAGAGTGAGAGAGAGTGAGAGAGAGCAAGAGAGAGAAAGAGAGAGAGAGTGAGAGAGAGAGTGAGAGAGTGAGAGAGAATGAGAGAGATTGAAGGAGAGCAAGAGAGAGAAAGAGAGAGAGAGTGAGAGAGTGAGAGAGAGAGTGAGAGAGTGAGAGAGAACGAGAGATTGAAGGAGAGCAAGAGAGAGAGACAGAGCGAGAGAGAGAAAGAGAGACTCTTAGAGAGAAAAAAGGTGCTATCTAGAACTTAAAAGGGTTCTTCGGCTGTCCCCATAGTGCATGGATACTAGTCAGAACATATAGTATGTATAAGGACAAGAACAAGTTAGGAAACAGAAAGAGAAGTTGCATTGCTCAGCTTTGACCTCTTATGTAACATGCCTATGGTTCAGTGATTGACTAAGTCCCTGGTTCGTTTAGTATAGTTGATAATAGATAGGTGCTATTTTAAAGCCTGTGCCTGCACTCTTAGGGGGAAAAAGGGTTCTACCTGAAACCAAACAGGTTTCTTCAAAGGGTTTCAGGTAGAACCCTTTTTGAGTTTGAAAAATGCAAAAGGGTTCTCCTATGGGGGCATCCGAAGAACCCATTTCGGGAACACTTTTTCCCCCCCTAAGAGTGCAGGCACAGGCTTTCTTACTGTCCACTATGACCGTCTTAGTACTGAGTCTGTCATCTGGGAAATCAATAATGAGTTCTGACTAGTATCCCTGCAGTACTACAGACAGGGTTCTGACTAGTATCCCTGCAGTACTACAGACAGGGTTCTGACTAGTATCCCTGCAGTACTACAGACAGGGTTCTGACTAGTATCCCTGCAGTACTACAGACAGGGTTCTGACTAGTATCCCTGCAGTACTACAGACAGGGTTCTGACTAGTATCCCTGCAGTACTACAGACAGGGTTCTGACTAGTATCCCTGCAGTACTACAGACAGGGTTCTGACTAGTATCCATGCAGTACTACAGACAGGGTTCTGACTAGTATCCCTGCAGTACTACAGACAGGGCCTGCTGTAGACCCACATGATATGAAAGGTAAACATTCCCACAAGGCAGTGCGGTCTGAGCAAATATCAGCAGTCAACCGCCTTCCCTGCTGCAGAGACATAAACCACCACGACGGTGAAATCGTAGAAACACATCCGATACCAAGTCAGCCACGCTGATGGTACCCATTTTTATTATGTCTGACTGCGGTCGTTTGATAGGCTTTTCATTCTAGCAATCCGATGTCTATGGGTGAGCATAGAAATGTATTCAATACAAAAAAGGGCATGGTGGACCTCTTAACGTTCTATAGATTCTACTGTATTTCTATACTAGTGTTTATCTTACCCATCCTCCTCTCCTCTTCAACCAGGAAACCAGGCTCTTGCGGACAAACTCCCCCATGCAGTCTACGATGGTGTGGACCATGGCTGGGTGACCATGCCTCACGCAGTCCACCGCCAGGGCACCGGCTACCGTATACAGGGACACCACCTTCCCCCACGTTATACCTGAGGAGAGATGCAGACAGAGACTCAGGACACTAGAACCTCCTACAGCAGACACATAAACACCCAGTACGACTAACTGACTGAATGCAGTCTTCAGTCAGTCAAGGAATCTTCAGACATGCTCATAAAGTTATCGCGCTTCCAACACATTTCAATAATCGTAAATAAAAAATAAAAAAAATGTACACCTCTTTATTGACCATTTCCTTTAAGCTTATTACACAATGGATAATGTAAAATGATTACTGCATAATACTGAGACTGTATAGCAATGACGTGAGATAATGGCTTGCGTTATACATGATCATGCTGCCTGATGGATTCATGACAGAACATTACCACTAAGCAGTGCATTTCTGAGCTCCCTGTCTGCCTGCCTGCCTGTCTGAGCTCCGTCTGTCTGAGCTCCCTGTCTGTCTGAGCTCCCTGTCTGTCTGAGCTCCCTGTCTGCCTGCCTGCCTGCCTGCCTGCCTGCCTGAGCTCCCTGTCTGCCTGCCTGAGCTCCCTGTCTGCCTGCCTGAGCTCCCTGTCTGTCTGTCTGAGCTCCCTGTCTGCCTGCCTGAGCTCCCTGTCTGTCTGTCTGAGCTCCCTGTCTGTCTGTCTGAGCTCCCTGTCTGTCTGAGCTCCCTGTCTGTCTGTCTGTCTGTCTGTCTGTCTGTCTGTTTGAGCTCCCTGTCTGTCTGTCTGTCTGTCTGTCTGTTTGAGCTCCCTGTCTGTCTGAGAGACCGGAGTGTGTTTGAGGAGCGGACTGCATCTCTGCCAGGAACTCCTTCAGTGAAGGGGGGTAGAGAGAGAGAAAAGGAGAAAGAAAGGGGGAGAGAGAGACAGAGAGAGAGGGGGAGAGAGAGAGAGAGAAAGACACAGAGCGAGAGGTAAGAGAGACAGAGAGAGAGAGGGGGGAGAGAGAGAGAAAGACACAGAGCGAGAGGTAAGAGAGACAGAGAGAGAGAGGGGGGAGAGAGAGAGAAAGACACAGAGCGAGAGGTAAGAGAGACAGAGAGAGAGAGGGGGGAGAGAGAGAGAAAGACACAGAGCGAGAGGTAAGAGAGACAGAGAGAGAGAGGGGGGAGAGAGAGAGAAAGACACAGAGCGAGAGGTAAGAGAGACAGAGAGAGAGAGGGGGGAGAGAGAGAGGGAGAGACAGAGAGAGGACTTATGCAACTAGAAGCAGCAGCCAGATATTCAGCAGACATGCCTAACTGCCCGTGAACAAGACCCCACCAGTACACCAGAAACAGCCAGGCCATCTCTAAAAGGGTTACATTATTCCTGACTAGCTCAGACATTTATCAAACTTGAAGCATTTGTTTTCAGTAAAGATTTTATCTAGTACGCTACCATTTATGGTAAGGTGTTCTGGCTATGAGGACTGAATAGCTCCACAGTCTAATTCCTTTGTCCAAATAAGATAATTTCAGTTCAAAGTAACATAAAATGATTTCTCACTTCTTTCTCATCCAAACAAATAGTTCTAGGGATTTTGATCTGAAAATGTAACATAATCAACAATGTAATGGACTCTGTGTGTAATTTAAGGTTTAAGTCCAACGTCATGGATTCAACAGTCAATCCCCGGCAGAATGGGACAATGTCAACACGACTATACTGTAATTAGTATAGCTATAGATACCATAGATACTATAGTCTCTTGTGATAGATTGTATCTATGTTTATCGCAAAACAAAAGAGAAACATCACAACAAAGATCCCTTGTCTATGAGTGTGAGACTTCTCCTGTCTTACACCTGGTCAAATAACTCTCTCCACTACGTTACTAATTGAGAGAAAGTACTGTATGTAATGTATGAACTGTAAGTACTGTAAGTACTGTATGTACTGTAAGTACTGTATGTACTGTATGTACTGTATGTACTGTAAGTACTGTAAGTACTGTAAGTACTGTATGTACTGTATGAACTGTAAGTACTGTAAGTACTGTAAGTACTGTATGTACTGTAACTACTGTAAGTACTGTGTGTACTGTAAGTACTGTATGTACTGTATGTAGCCGGACTCGAGCTGGGATACATCCCAAATGGACCTCTATTTCCCTTTGGTGGCTCTGGTCAAAAGTACTGCATTGTATAGGGAATACGATGCCATTTGTGACAGCCTGTCACGGATGTGTGGAGAGACGGACCAAGGCGCAGAGTGCTCTGAGTTCCACATGTTTTATTTAGTGAAACTTACAAAACAAAAGGAAACAAACAACTAACCGTAACATCAGTGGTGCTACATGCTACTAACTCAAAACAAGATCCCCACAAAACACAGTGGGGAAATGGCTGCCTAAATATGATCCCCAATCAGAGACAACGATAAACAGCTGCCTCTGATTGGGAACCATACCAGGCCAACATAGAAATAAAAACACATAGGTCAACAGCAGACTGACAACAGGACTAGGTCAACAGCAGAATAACAGGACTAGGTCAACAGCAGAATAACAACAGGACTAGGTCAACAGCAGAATAACAACAGGACTAGGTCAACAGCAGAATAACAACAGGACTAGGTCAACAGCAGAATAACAACAGGACTAGGTCAACAGCAGAATAACAACAGGACTAGGTCAACAGCAGACTGACAACAGGACTAGGTCAACAGCAGAATAACAGGACTAGGTCAACAGCAGAATAACAGGACTAGGTCAACAGCAGAATAACAACAGGACTAGGTCAACAGCAGAATAACAACAGGACTAGGTCAACAGCAGAATAACAACAGGACTAGGTCAACAGCAGAATAACAACAGGACTAGGTCAACAGCAGAATAACAACAGGACTAGGTCAACAGCAGAATAACAACAGCAGAATAACAACAGGACTAGGTCAACAGCAGAATAACAACAGGACTAGGTCAACAGCAGAATAACAACAGGACTAGGTCAACAGCAGAATAACAACAGGACTAGGTCAACAGCAGAATAACAACAGGACTAGGTCAACAGCAGAGTGACAACAGGACTAGGTCAACAGCAGAATAACAACAGGACTAGGTCAACAGCAGAATAACAACAGGACTAGGTCAACAGCAGACTGACAACAGGACTAGGTCAACAGCAGAATAACAACAGGACTAGGTCAACAGCAGAATAACAGGACTAGGTCAACAGCAGAATAACAACAGGACTAGGTCAACAGCAGAATAACAACAGGAGAAATCCCTAAGAAAGGCTCTGCAGCGTTTCTTGCTACTAACAGGATGCCTAGTACACAGATATGATCTCATTTCACCATCCTGTTGTAGCCACTTACTGTACGTCTGTCTGCTTAAAACCACAGTTATGGTTCTCAGAAGAATACTTTAGCCATTTCAGACAGTAAATTCAGTTAAGATCATGGCCTGGATTGCATCCCAAATGGCTCCTCATTCCCTATAGGTGGGTCTAAAGTAGTGCACTATAAAAGGAATAGGGGGCAATTTGGAACAAACGACTGATGTTTGCCCTTGAGCTGCCACTCCTTAAAGGGATATTTTGACATTTTGGCAACTATGCACCTTTTTTTTCTAACATGCTTGCTGCTCTGGTAGACTTTCAGTTAGTTAGTTAGTTAGTTAGCAATGGCTCCAGAAACTACCGTCAACGTCCTTCAAACTGCACACAGAGACATAGAAATGGATGCCATGAGTTCATCGGACTCTTGGTAAGTAGGAAAAAAAAAGTGCTTAATTGCCCAAATGTCAAATTATCCCTTTAATTTCCTTTTGTTGCAGAGTTACTGTTACTGTAGCAGGGTGGAGATTGTAGGGAATTACTCTGGAGAAGGCTGATTAAATTGTGGAGTAAAACTCCCTGGGCTAGGTGGGGCCTAACAGAACAGAACAGTCTGGCAGTCTGGCATGTGCATTTTCTAACCCAATATGGGCCAGCCTTGAGTTCAGCCCTCTACCAGTTCTGTTCTGAAGGGAGAGCAGAGCAGCAACAGGAAAGAATCTACAGTCTAGAATTCACAGCTTCCAGGCTTCTGGTTGTCATATTCTTACCAAATATTGGTTCCAGAATTCTTCCCTCGACCAGTTCCATTCCGAGTCTGACAGGAGGAGACCCATCTCAGAGTATAGGAGTGCTGATCTAGAATCAGTTTTCCTTACGGATCACAACATATACGATTGTATAGACAGGTGGGGACCTGATCATAGATCAGCATTGTGAATACGGGCCCTGGTCCCCCCCCCCACCCCGTCCATGTGATTCATTGTGATCTAAGGCCCTATTCCCACTACGAGAGATGAAGTGGAGTGCCGAAAGAGATTTCTACTTTTCAGTTCACATGACATCCTTGCCTTACCTGTCGTTGTGGCTGGCAATGCGACATTCTGGGTCTGCAACGCCACATTCTGGATCCGCAACGCCACATTCTGGGTCCGCAACGCCACATTCTGGGTCCGCAACGCCACATTCTGGGTCCGCAACGCCACATTCTGGGTCCGCAACGCCACATTCTGGGTCCGCAACGCGACATTCTAGGTCCGCAACGCCACATTCTGGGTCCGCAACGCCACATTCTGGGTCCGCAACGCCACATTCTGGGTCCGCAACGCCACATTCTGGGTCCGCAACGCCACATTCTGGGTCCGCAACGCCACATTCTAGGTCCGCAATGCCACATTCTGGGTCCGCAACGCCACATTCTGGGTCCGTAACGCCACATTCTAGGTCCGCAACGCCACATTCTGGGTCCACAGCTCAAAGCGACCATAAATATCACAGTAGCCACTAGCCAGTTAGCACCAACTATTTAACAATCCGAGCAACTTTTCTTCTAAAACATATTACACTATTGAATAATGCAACCATTCACAAGCATGTGCAGAAAATTAAATGGTTTTATTTTCTAGTCGTACACATTAAATTAGCTGACAATACACAGCTAGCGAAGTCCTGCTAGTCTGCTATCTAACAACATGCTTCATGATCAAGTAGCGTTAGCATATCAATAATGAACATTTACCACTCCCATACGAATATAAAAGTAAAGTAACATTATCATACACTGTCATTCATATTACAATATAGCTAGGCTACACAGCTAGGTAATGTCAGCTAGCAAGCTAAACAAAATAATTTCTTCATCCTTCTCTAATCAACGTGCTGGCTGTTAGCTGAATGTTGACCTTTAGCTGAACCATAGCTTACACTTGCATATTAAAGTTACCTTAGAACAAACCAGACTTCATTTGATCAATATCATGGAAGTCATCAGGACTATATAAGTTAAAAAGGCTCCCGAGTGGCGCAGCGGTCTAAGGCACTGCATCTCAGTGGTAGACGTGTCACTACAGACCCTGGTTCGATTCCAGGCTGTATCACAACCGGTTGTGATTGGGAGTCCCATATGGCAGTGCACAATTGGCCCAGCATTTCCCAGGTTAGGATTTGGCCGGGGTAGGCCGTCATTGTAAATAAGAATTTGTTCTTAACTGACTTGCCTAGTTAAAATAAAGGTTAAATAAAAAAGCAAATTGCAACTGAAAATAAGTCTCAAAGATAAGGAACATTTTTATATTTCAGCTGTTTCAAAAAATACATTTCTGCTATTGACATTTTTACTGTAACATCATTGGCTCAACGATACAAATGTGTTTACACTGCCCTGTTTAGAACGGGGCAACTGTCAGGCGTGTGTCGGTCGTGACGTGACCAGTTTGCAGTATATTTGTAACAGAGGGTATTCAGGCGAAAAATCTACCAAGTGTGAAGAGGCAAAACTGACTCTAGATCAGGACTCCTAATTTTATGAATATGAAGCCCAGAGCAGCAGACTAGATCAGGACTCCTAATTTTATGAATATGAAGCCCAGAGCAGCAGACTAGATCAGGACTCCTAATTTTATGAATATGAAGCCCAGAGCAGCAGACTAGATCAGGACTCCTAATTTTATGAATATGAAGCCCAGAGCAGCAGCATAAAGACACTTTTCAGTCTCCAGTTTTAAGGCTCATGGCTGAGTCTCAATCTCTCCTCTACAGGCTCATGGCTGAGTCTCAATCTCTACTGTACAGGTTCATGGCTGAGTCTCAATCTCTCCTCTACAGGCTCATGGCTGAGTCTCAATCTGTCCTCTACAGGCTCATGGCTGAGTCTCAATCCCTCCTCTACAGGCTCATGGCTGAGTCTCAATCTCTCCTCTACAGGCTCATGGCTGAGTCTCAATCTCTCCTCTACAGGCTCATGGCTGAGTCTCAATCTGTCCTCTACAGGCTCATGGCTGAGTCTCAATCACTCCTCTACAGGCTCATGGCTGAGTCTCAATCTGTCCTCTACAGGCTCATGGCTGAGTCTCAATCTCTCCTCTACAGGCTCATGGCTGAGTCTCAATCACTCCTCTACAGGCTCATGGCTGAGTCTCAATCACTCCTCTACAGGCTCATGGCTGAGTCTCAATCACTCCTCTACAGGCTCATGGCTGAGTCTCAATCACTCCTCTACAGGCTCATGGCTGAGTCTCAATCACTCCTCTACAGACTCATGGCGGAGTCTCAATCTCTCCTCTACAGGCTCATGGCTGAGTCTCAATCACTCCTCTACAGGCTCATGGCTGAGTCTCAATTTCTCCTCTACAGGCTCATGGCTGAGTCTCAATCTCTCCTCTACAGGCTCATGGCTGAGTCTCAATCTCTCCTCTACAGGCTCATGGCTGAGTCTCAATCTCTCCTCTACAGGCACATGGCTGAGTCTCAATCTGTCCTCTACAGGCTCATGGCTGAGTCTCAATCTGTCCTCTACAGGCTCATGGCTGAGTCTCAATCTCTCCTCTACAGGCTCATGGCTGAGTCTCAATCACTCCTCTACAGGCTCATGGCTGAGTCTCAATCTCTCCTCTACAGGCTCATGGCTGAGTCTCAATCTCTCCTCTACAGGCTCATGGCTGAGTCTGAATTTGTCTACAGGCTCCAGGTTGCTCAGAGTGTGTTTACGTTGTAAAATCCCCTGAAGCTCTATGAGCTTTTAATCTAAACTTAAAGACAGAAAAAGACTGAATGTGTACAGAAATATCAGAAGTGGTCTATTTCTCCCTTCTCCCACAGAACTATGCTTTAGCACCCTGTCAGTAAATCGTTTTAAAGACTGGTAAAATAAATGTAACACACCACACTGAGAGCTGGTCTTCCTTGAAGTGAGTCAAGCAAAGTGCTCCCGAAGTTGAAATATCTTCATTGTGTTTGATTGATAATGAATCCACTAGTTCCTCCTTTTCTAAACAAAGCACACAGCTAAAAGGCCCCCAACATCCTCTGTGCTTCCTTACTTCTCTTTTTCATGAATACTTGAATACTTGTGCTAATATTTGCCACAATACAAGAACTCTGTACCAACATTGCCACTGGCATCATGTTACAACCCAGATACATTATAATCAGAGTAGTGTCGTCCATACATTATAATATATGTTACAGTACTACGCCGAACTAAGCCAAGCCAAATCAAGTTGAGCTGGCCTGGTTATGAATCCACCATATTGTAGATAGTAGATGGAAACATGCTGCTGAAAAGATCACATCCGAGTCAACACAGGTCATGTAAAATGAGCAATTGTTTGTTTGCCCCAGGCTTGTTGTCAGAAAGGTATAGTCTTACTGGTGTGGTAGTGAATAGTTATTGACCTACCGGTGGAGAAGATCTCTGCAGCCACAGCCAGGAAGGCATCAGACACCACACTCTCAGACGCTACGGTGATGTTCAGCTGACGAGCTACGTTACGGTAGATGTTGGGCCGCAGGAACTCCAACTCATCACCTAGGGAACAACAGAACAGGTAGTGAGCCAATCAGGAACTCTCCAACTCATCACCTAGGGAACAACAGAACAGGAAGTGAGCCAATCAGGAAGTCCAACTCATCATCTAGGGAACAACATAACAGGTACTTAGCCAATCAGGTACTCCAACTGATCACCTAGGGAACAACAGAACAGGTAGTGAGCCAATCAGGTAATATAACTCATCACCTAGGGAACAACAGAACAGGTAGTGAGCCAATCAGGAACTCCAACTCATCACCTAGGGAACAACAACGGATCCATCTGTACCTGAATAACCGAGACCCGAGCAGGTCCGGATCCAGAACTCTAAATAATGTCAGATCAGTCTGGGTCAGATCGGAAAGGATTGTCGCAGGTTTCGGGTATGTGTAATTTTAACTGACTTGTCCGGAAGGACCCGTACAGATCCGAACGAGACTGTTGCAGTAGAGAGAGAGAGAGAAATGTTAGAATTTATGCTGCTGCTCTTTGCTTTTCACAAGAGTGGAGCGTGGCGCTTGTTGTTGTTGGCCAATCATAAATGATCAAAGGGGCACCAGGCTACAGTCACAAGCTCAAGGAGAAGGATAGGCTACAATGACCAAAAGCCAACAGGTAGGCTACTTTATATTCTGAATGGAGTTGTTGTTGTGTGTAATTGTAGGAAAGATAAAGCGCATATTCTCCAAACATAACGTTAGCTAGCTTGACTAGCTTCTCTCGTGTTGATGCAGTGAAGATAGGTACTACGTAATCATATTTTGATGATAAATAACCTAGCTATGACAGCTACTAGTCTACTATAGCGCAAGTCGGCTTGGTCACTTTTGCCTCTCTCTCCCTCCTCTCCAGCATTATAATCTTTGGCTAATAAAGTACACAATCGGATCAGACCAGGTCTATATGGAACGGGTTCAATCAATCAAATGTATTTATATAGCCCTTCTTACATCAGCTGATATCTCAAAGTGCTGTACAGAAACCCAGCCTAAAACCCCAAACAGCAAGCAATGCAGGTGTAGAAGCACGGTGGCTAGGAAAAACTCCCTAGAAAGGCCAAAACCTAGGAAGAAACCTAGAGAGGAACCAGGCTCTGAGGGGTGGCTAGGAAAAACTCCCTAGAAAGGCAGGAACCTAGGAAGAAACCTAGAGAGGAAACAGGCTGTGAGGGGTGGTCAGTCCTCTTCTGGCTGTGCCGGGTGGAGATTATAACAGAACATGGCCAAGATGTTCAAATGTTCATAGATGACCAGCATGGTCAAATAATAATGGGTCGAGTTGTCCTCGGGTCCGTTCGGAATGGGTCTCTATTTAAAAAAAATATTTGTATGCATATCAGGTCCGGGTATGAAAGCCCCAGGTCCATTTCAGAACGGGTCCAACTTGTTTGATACCCGTGAAGACCTCTAGTAGTGAGCCAGTTAGGTGGTTTGGTTTCCCAGTCTGGTCCGAGGTGTGTTTGTGCTCAGCTCACTAGAATTAGGAATACTATTTTAACAGGATCTCTTTGTATAGACCACTCCTATGGTCATTCGTCAACCATATGAAGTTGACAAGACCGTACAAACAGATGTTGAACCACGCTAGTGACTTCCCTGTTCTCTGTTCACTAGGTACTAGTTCAGGCACCAAATCTTTCAGTAAGTTATCTTCCTTTACACTGGTATAATTTCTGCTATTATCTGCAGCAGGTCAGGTGCACCTGATCCAGGGGTTCTGGTCAAAAGTAGAGCAGAGAGCCAAATTCCAACACCAAGTTAATCTGACCACGTAGGCTTGGCTACTAGCCTGTAGAAAGCCTGTAAAATAGCTGGATCTATAAACAGAGCCTATTAAAGTGAAATATTCGCTTTTTTTTTATGAAGCCGGGAAAAGACAGAAAAATCTAAATCTAATTTGTCCTATTCACTAAAAAGGTATTTCAACATCAGGAGCTTCACTACTGCTACATTACTGTACCTTTACTGATCTGCTGTACACCAACAGCAGATGTACTCACATCGGATGGGTTGATTTTAGGATTCAACAGCCTAATACATACTTGTAGAGTAGGTTTACCCCATTAATGTAAACTTGTTTTTTTTCTTCATGTAAAGACATTATGAGTGGAATGGGATTATGTCTTACGTTGGAAACAAATATGTTTACTTTACAAAGTACATTAATGGGCTAAACCTTTTCTAATGTATTAGGCTGTTTGAGAGAAGGTCTTTTTTGGCTTCAGACAAAAGCTAATATTTCACTTAAACATCTTTTTTTTGTATTGATTTCCAGGGTTTTTTCCCCGGAAGATCTGATAATAACACAAGTTCTGCCACCAAACGTTATTACTGTGCATTATAACTATTTGGAATTGCATTAAACAACATGGCTGTAAACGGTAACTTATTTTGGTTTTCAAAATGGTACAGCTCTAGTCTAAACTACAGACATTAGATAAACTGTAAAAAAGTCTTACAATTAAATAACTTGTTTATACTGTATAATGATTTAATTGTGCATACATTTTCATAAAAGGAATACACCACAATACGTAACTTCACCCCAGAATGCATTTTCTGAATACCGTGTCAGGCCGAACAATGCCATTTAGCTGTTTATTCGGTCTTGCAGAAGAAGCAGCTACTCTTCCTGGGATCCACAACAACAAAAAAACGCACAGCATGACAAGTAACAAAAGAGACAGTTTGCGCTGTTCTCTGAAGGGAGTAGTACACAGCGTTGTACGAGATCTTCAGTTTCTTGGCAATTTCTCGCATGGAATAGCCTTCATTTCTCAGAACAAGAATAGACTGACGAGTTTCAGAAGAAAGTTCTTTGTTTCTGGCCATTTTGAGCCTGTAATCGAACCCACAAATGCTGATGCTCCAGATACTCAACTAGTCTAAAGAAGGCCAGTTTTATTGCTTCTTTAATCAGAACACCAGTTTTCAGCTGTGCTAACATAATTGCAAAAAGGTTTTATAATGATCAATTAGCCTTTTAAAATGATAAACCAGGATTAGCTAACACAACGTGCCATTGGAACACAGGAGTGATGGTTTCTGATAAGGGATTTTGGGTATCGGGGAAGGTTTGTTGGAAGGACTCTTTTTAACCTTAGTAGTACAGGATTAGGTAGAAGGGTTTTGTTTTTCTTAATGTTGGTTTCTTTATTCATTTAGTCTGTAAACTGTGATTGTGTCACGCCCTGACCTGAGAGAGCCTTTTTATTGTCTCTATTTAGGTTTGGTCAGGGTGTGATTTGGGTGGGCATTCTATGTCCTTTTTCTATGCTTTGTATTTCTTTGTTTTGGCCTGGTATGGCTCTCAATCAGGGACAGCTGTACATCGTTGTCGCTGATTGGGAGTCATACTTAGGCAGCCTGTTTTCCTTTGGGGTTTGTGGGTAGTTGTTTTCTGTTTAGTGTTTGGTTATACCTGACAGAACTGTTTGGCTGTCATTTTCTTGTTTTGTTCAAAGTGTCTCGATTAAAATTAAATATGAGCACTCAACACGCTGCGCCTTGGTCTACTTCTTCAGACAGCCGTTACAGATTGATTACACACCAGTACAGTAGTTGAAGGCATGCACCTCTAATGCTTGTTTGTGGCCGCCATAATTCCTTACCAAGAAGAAGAAGACCGGGAGAGGTTTTGCATAGGCAACTGAATAACATACTGTAACATTAGGATGGCAGGTGGGTCAAGAGCCCTGTTTAACAAGCTGTTGGACTGGTTCAAACCGCTATTTTGAAAGCGGGAATGCCGGCGGGTAGCGAGGATGAGGCGATGGAGGATATGGAGAGAAGGTTGGAGAAGTAACAGATTGACGGAATCATGATGGAATTAGAAGCGCTGGTTGATTCTGACGGTGCGTTGAGCAAGCTGGGCGAGTGGAAGACCGTGGCAATGAAAAATAGAGCAAAAATAACGCACATTGTAGATTATCTTTGGTTTCTTGTTGGAGTGCGATTTGTTAATAATGATGTATACTTGAGGAGATTCATTTGAGGTCAAAAGATATAGAGGATGCATTAGGAAAGGTAGAGTCAGTCAGACTTACCAGGAGTGGTTTTGCTCTGATTTTACGCGCCTCGGAAGAGCAGAAGGACAAAGCTTTGTTGCTCCATAAATTGGCGACATCTGAAGTGGAGAGCATTAATTTTCAGAGCAGGGCACCAATTAAAAAGGTGTGATATCAGGAGTATCGCTGGACATTGAGGTTTCAAGTCTTAAGAAGAAGATTCCAGGCGTGGTGGAAGCACGGTTTCCCGTACCATGTAGTGGATGGACAGAAGGAAGAAAGCCCGTCGGTTTTTTACTGATGTTTGATGAAGAGTATCTGCCTACACATGTAAAGATTGGATACGTAAGAGCCTTCGTAAAATACACCGTTACAGTGCCAAAAATTATGTCTCAAGTGTGTGTCAATGGAATCAACATGTAGTTCAAGAATCTTATGATGCACGGTGTAGCAATTGTGGTGGAAATCACCGAATTCCTGGAGCTACTAGGGTAAAGGAGTTTGAAGTTGCAAGGATCCGAGATGTTCAACAGCTCTCCTACAGAGATGTGCGTGAAATAGTTGAAGGAGCAAGTTGAGCTGAGGAAGATATGGCAGTGAATGAACCGCAGCTGGTTCAGAATGTCGCTCCACAGTTGAGGAATACTGATACATCGATTGTAAAGAAGGTGGATTTCGTGGCGTCATCCCCACCAGGGTTTTATTGTCACATACACCAGACAAGTGCAGTGAAATGTGTTGGAGGTGAGAGATTTCAGTGCAGAAGATCTACAGCAAGTCTTGAGAGAAGGGATTCCATCCTCTCAGGCCGACAGCCTGGTGTAGGATCGTTTAGGGCCAAAGTAGGATGTACTGAAGGCCTGTAAAAAGCCAATCAAGAGTCAAGAAAGAATTTAAAGGAATTGCTGATATGGTTTTGTAGGCTACATAAATTACAAATTATATTTTCATATTGTAAGTGCAGAGAAAAGTAGATGTCTTGGTCACAGTACACTACATTTGATTCTAAGACCATCTCTACAAAATGTGTGTACCATGTGTTGTCTTTTGGGGGAGAGTGTGTATATGTGCAGGAATAAATGGTGGTGTAATTTTAAAATTTAAGGTGGTGCAATTTATTATTATTTTTTACCAAAAATGTGCAATCCGCATTCCGACCTGCGAAAGCAGCAATACGCAACAAAGCACCTAGTCTGCCGGAAAGCCACAAGAAGAAGAAGTAACTTCAGGACATCGTCATCGGAGATTGGAAAATTGTACCGGTGTTGAATTACTTAAAAATCATACAATGTGATTTTCTAGATTTTTGTTTTAGATTCCGTCTCTCACAGTTGAAGTGTACCTATGATAAAAAAATGACAGACCTGTACATGCTTTGTAAGTAGGAAAACCTGCAAAATCGGCAGTGTATCAAATACTTGTTCTCCTCACTGTATATCTACAATTCCTCATTACTGATTGGTTTGTTAATTGTTTGTATATAGTGTTAGTATATGGTTCATTTACAGTTATGTCTCTGGTTGTGTGGATGGATGCATTCACAGACACAGCGATCAGCTTGTTGGGTGTGAACTGGGAGCACAGTGCTGTAGTGGTGGGACAGAGAATACGACAAGAGAGAGGGCTTTGTCCTGAGCCCTATACTACCAATCAGGTATAATGAGTTAGCGCGGTAACTTTGGTCAACTCGGGATAACCGGTGACATGAAAGTGGCTCACCTTTTAGCCAGGTAAATTTCAATGGCAAATGAATCCTTCAGAACTAACCTGCCCCAGGGCAGGCTAACTCAGGGATGACTCCATTTATCCTGAATGAAGTGACTGAGCTGCGAGTTGAGGACCAATGAAATCAGATTCAATCTGTCTCGCAAAGATTGTGTCATCTTCCCCTTCATTTGTGGAAGACGACTGATGAAATATTTTATTAATCAAAGGTTTTTGTGTGTGTGTAAAAAAGTTTTTTCTGTAAAAATACATATCACATAAAACATTTAGTAAGGACAGCATTTGGTTTCCAAACTATACGTTTGTCGCGTGATTGTTTTTTGAAATGTGCATAAAGGCAAACTGACAGCCGCATCCAACCATAGACATACAGTGTATTCGGAAAGTATTCAGACCCCTTGACTTTTTCCACATTTTGTTACATTACAGCCGTATTCTAAAATGGATTAAATAAATGTTTTCCCTCATCAATCTACACACAATACCCCATTATGACATCACAATACCCCATTATGACATCACAATACCCCATAATGACAAACCTTATTTACATAAGTATTCAGAGTAAGTAAGTATTCTTTGCTATGAGACTCGAAATTTAGCTCAGGTGCATCCTGTTTCCATTGATCATCCTTGAGATGTTTCCACAACTTGATTGGAGTCCACCTTTGGTAAATTAAATTGATTAGACATGATTTGTAAAGACACACACCTGTCTATATAAGGTCCCACAGTTGACAGTGCATGGCAGAGCAAAAACCAAGCCATGAGGTCGAAGGAATTGTCTGTAGAGCTCAGAGACAGGATTGTGACGAGGCACAGATCTGGGGAAGGGTACCAAAACATTTCTGTAGCATTAAAAGTCCCTAACAACACAGTGGCCTCCATCATTCTTAAGTGGAAGAAGTTTGGAACCACCAAGACTCTTCCTAGAGCTGGCTGCCGAGCCAAACTGAGCAATCGAAGGAGAAGGGCCTTGGTCAGGGAGGTGACCAAGAACCTGATGGTTACTCTGACAGAGCTCCAGAGCTCCTCTGTGGTGATGGGAGAACCTTACAGAAGGACAACCATCTCTGCAGCACTCCACCAATCAAGCCTTTATGGTAGAATGGCCAGATGGAAGCCACTCCTCAGTAAAAGGCACATGATAGCTCGCTTGGAGTTTGCCAAAGGCACCTAAAGGACTCAGACCATGAGAAACAAGATTCTCTGGTCTGAAGAAAGCAAGATTGAACTCTTTAGCCTGAATGCCAAGCATTCAGAAAAGAATGGGAGAAACTCCTCAAATACAGGTTTGCCAAGCTTGTGGAGTCACACCCAAGAAGACTCGGGTCTGTAATCGCTGCCAAAGGTGCATCAACAAAGTACTGGGTAAAGGGTCTGAAAACTTTATGTAAATGTAATATTTCCATTTTGCATTTTTCATAAATTTCAAAAAATGTCTAAAAACTTGTTTTTGCTTTGTCATTATGGGGTATTGTGATGTCATTATGGGGTAATGTGATGTCATTATGGGGGATTGTGATGTCATTATGGGGTAATGTGTATAGATTGATGAGAAAACAGATTTGTTAACACATTTTATAATAAGACTGTAATGTATTAAAAAATGTGGAAAAAGTCAAGGGGTCTGAATACACTGTATAATCCATAGATGGCTGTTCCCATTCAAGTTAAGACAGGCAGCCATTGCTAGTGTACTCATGAGATTAACAGTCAAATTGCCAGGGTTAGGAGGTTCAAACCCCTTCTATGGATAATACTGTATGTCTATAGCCAGAACACAACATGCTGTTCAACAGATAGGAGTGGGTAAATGTGGTTGTGCGTTGATCATTGTTATTTAACTTGGCAAGTCAGTTAAGAACAAATTCTTATTTACAATGACAGCGTTGGAACAGTGGGTTAATTGCCTTGTTCAGGGGCAGAACGACACATTTTTACATTGTCAGCTCGGGGACTCGATCTAGCAACCTTTCGGTTATTGGCCCAATGCTCTAACCACTAGGCTACCTGCCACCCCATAAGCACACCAAAGATCACTTTCCTTTCATTTTGATTTCATCACAAATTAAAATGTGGTGCTGACTTGACCGTGGATTGATATTTCAGCATTGTTTCAATAAAGAGTTCTGACTCACCCATGGATTGATGTTTCAGCATTGTCTCAATGAAGAGTTTTGCATTCGACTAGCCATGTGTGACATGCACACGCAGTTACAAGCCTGCTGGAGTTAGCTGCAAGCGGTCGGGCGAGCAATATCCACCGTCGTAGAACGGATGAAGCTTGACTTTGAAGCTAACTGAAGCTGTCTAGCTTTATAAAAGCCTGAGTAGGTTTGCAAATAGTCTGGGTAGCCATTTGATTAGGTGTTCAGGAGTCTTATGGCTTGGGGGTAGAAGTTGTTTAGAAGCCTCATGTACCTAGACTTGGCGCTCCGGTACCACTTGCCGTGCGGTAGCAGAGAGAACAGTCTATGACTAGGGTGGCTGGAGTATTTGACAATTTTTAGGGCCTTCCTCTGACACCGCCTGGTATAGAGGTCCTGAATGGTAGGAAGCTTGGCCCCAGTGATGCACTGGGCCGTTCGCACTACCCTCTGTAGTGCCTTTCGGTCAGAGGCAAAGCAGTTGCCATACCAGGCAGTGATAGAACCCGTCAGGATTTATTTTTTTAATACATTTTTTATTTCACCTTTATTTAACCATGTAGGCTAGTTGAGAACAAGTTCTCATTTACAACTGCGACCTGGCCAAGATAAAGCAAAGCAGTGCGACACAAACAACAACACAGAGTTACACATGGAATAAACATGTAAATAACACAATAGAAAAAAAAAGTCTATATACAGTGTGTGCAAATGGCGTGAGGAGGTAAGACAATAAATAGGTCAAGTAATTACAATTTAGCAAATTTACACTGGAGTGATAGATGTGCAGATGATGATGTGCAAGTAGAAATACTGGGTGCAAAAGAGCAGAAAGTGAATAAAAACAATATGGGGATATAGGTCGGTAGATTGGATGGCTATTTACAGATGGGCTATGTAGAGCTGCAGCGATCGGTTAGCTGCTCAGATAGCTGATGTTTAAAGTTAGTGAGGGAAATATAAGACTCCAGCTTCAGCAATTTTTGCAATTCGTTCCAGTCATTGGCAGCAAAGAACTGGAAGGAAAGGTGGCCAAAGGAGGTGTTAGCTTTGGGGATGACCAGTGAGATATACCTGCTGGAGCGCGTGCTACGGGTGGGTGTTGTTATGGTGACCAGTGAGCTGAGATAAGGCGGAGCTTTACCTAGCAAAGACTTATAGATGACCAGGAGCCAGTGGGTCTGGCGACGAATATGTAGCGAGGGCCAGCCGACTAGAGCATAGTGGGTGGTATAAGGGGCTTTGGTGACAAAACGGATGGCACTGCGATAGACTGCATCCAGTCTGCTGAGTAGAGTGTTGGAGGCTATTTTGTAAATGACATCGCCAAAGTCGAGGATCCCTAGGATAGTCAGTTTTACTTGGGTAAGTTTGGAGGCTTGAGTGAAGGAGGCTTTGTTGCGAAATAGAAAGATGATTCTAGATTTAATTTTGGATTGGAGATGTTTAATATGAGTCTGGAAGGAGTTTACAGTCTAGCCAGACACCTAGGTATTTGTAGTTGTCCACATATTCTAAGTCAGAACCGTCCAGAGTAGTGATGCTAGTCGGGCAGGCGGGTGCGGGCAGCGAACGGTTGAAAAGCATGCATTTAGTTTTACTAGCGTTTTAAGAGCAGTTGGAGGCCACGGAAGGAGTGTTGTATGGCATTGAAGCTCGTATGGAGGTTAGTTAACACAATGTCCAAAGAAGCGGCAGATGTATACAGAATGGTGTCATCTGCGTAGAGGTGGATCAGGGAATCACCCGCAGCAAGAGCAACATCGTTGATATATACAGAGAAAAGAGTCGGCCCAAGAATTGAACCTTGTGGTACCACCATAGAGACTGCCAGAGGTCCGGACAACAGGCCCTCCGATTTGACACACTGAACTCTGTCTGAGAAGTAGTTGGTGAACCAGGCGAGGCAGTCATTTGAGAAACCAAGACTGTTGAGTCTGCCGATAAGAATACGGTGATTGACAGAGTCGAAAGCCTTGGCCAGGTCAATGAAGACGGCTGCACAGTACAATCTTTTGTCGATGGCGGTTATGATATCGTTTAGTACCTTGAGCGTGGCTGAGATGCACCTGTGGCCAGCTCGGAAACCGGATTGCACAGCGGAGAAGGTACGGTGGGAATCGAAATGGTCAGTGATCTGTTTATTAACTTGGCTTTCAAAGACTTTAGAAAGGCAGGGCAGGATGGATATAGGTCTGTAACAGTTTGGATCTAGAGTGTCACCCCCTTTGAAGAGGGGGATGACCACGGCAGCTTTCCAATCTTTAGGGATCTCGGACGATACGCAAGAGAGGTTGAACATACTGGTAATAGCGGTTGCAACAATGGCGGCGGATAATTTTAGAAAGAGAGGGTCCAGATTGTCTAGGATGCTCCCGATGGTGCAGCTGTTGAACCTTTTGAAGATCTGAGGACCCATGCCAAATCTTTTCAGTCTCCTGAGGGGGAATAGGTTTTGTCGTGCCCTCTTCACAACGGTCTTGGTGTGCTTGGACCATGTGAGTTTGTTGGTGATGTGGACACCAAGGAACTTGAATCCCTCAACCTGCTCCACTGCAGCCCCGTCGACGAGAATGAGGGCGTGCTCGGTCCTCTTTTTCCTGAAGTCCACAATCATCTCCTTTGTCTTGATCACATTGAGGGAGAGGTTGTTGTCCTGGCACCACATGGCCAGGTCTCTGACCTCCTCCCTATAGGCTGTCTCGTCATTGTCGGTGATCAGGCCTACCACGGTTGTGTCGTCAGCAAACTTCATCATGGGGTTGGAGTCGTGCCTGGCCGTGCAGTCATGAGTGAACAGGGACTACAGGAGGGGACTGAGCACGCACCCCTGAGGGGCCCCTGTGTTGAGGATCAGCGTGGCGGATGTGTTGTTACTTACCCTTACCACCTGGGGGCGGCCCGTCAGGAAGTCCAGGATCCAGTTGACAAGGGAGGTGATTAGTCCCAGGGTCCTTAGTTTATTGATGAGCTTTGAGGGCACTATAGTGTTGAATGCTAAGCTGTAGTCATTGAATAGCATACCTTACTGATAGCATACCTTACTGATAAGACCATGTCAATTTTCTCTCCTTCCCATCTATCCCCCCCCCCCCCCCCTCAGTGTTCCTCTGGAGAGGCCTGCCTCGGATAAATGAGACCGAGGGCACCCCCCGCGCCACCACCTCGTCTCACTGAAGAACGATCAAGGAAAGACTGAGGAGTACAAGTACAGAACAGTGTGGGACCGGGTCAGTCGAGGAAGAGATACTGTTTTTGATTCAAATCATTTTAACACTTGATGATGTTGATCATTTGGATCAGCTATGTAGTGCTAGGGGCAAAAACAGAAATACTGTTCTATCTAGACTAATCGCATTCCCCACCTCACCTCTCCCTGGCTACTGCATGTAGACATCATTAAACTCTGTGAACACATTAACTATAATTCAGTCAATGTTTGTTACCTAAACCTATTCGCTTTCTTTGTCGACCACAAGCATGTAGGTTAGATATGAGAGATTTGCTTGATTTAAAAAAATTAAGTTTTAGTGTTGCTACAGTTTGCAAACAAGTCTTGTGACACTATAATATATATCTCTAGAGTCGTCCTAGAGATTCACCTGGAAAAACATATATATATATATATATATATATATATGTTTTTCCAGGTGAATCTCTAGGACGACTCTAGTCGTCGGAGTGCAATTTGTTTAAATCAGGTGTGTTAGCTGGGGCCGGGGAAGAAGTGTGACACCAATCATGCCCCCGACACTGAGGGCTGGAGTATCACGATGAAGATTAGCAGATCAACAGACTCGATGCAAGAGCCCCTGGGCACATGCCCTGCATGCCCAGTTGGTATTCGGTCATGATTACTACGAGTTTAGATAGCTGGCTTGTCACGAATCCCCCACAGTACTGCTGCTCATTCCGTTCACCAGCTCCGGAGGTCTACGTCACCGGCCTTCTAGGCGTCACTGAACTGGATTCATTACCACCAACCCCGGACTGTCTTGTCTCATTACGCACACCTGGTTCCCATTACCCCCGATTAGTATGTGTATACAGTTGTAGTCGGAAATTTACATACACCTCAGCCAAATACATTTAAACTCAGTTTTTTCACAATTCCTGACATTTAATCCTAGTAAAAATTCCCTGTCTTAGGTCAGTTAGGATCACCACCTTATTTTAAGAATGTGAAATGTCAGAATAATAGTAGAGGGAATGATTTATTTCAGCTTTTATTTCTTTCATCACATTCCCAGTGGGTCAGAAGTTTACATACACTCAATTAGTATTTGGTAGCATTGGCTTTAAATTGTTTAACTTGGGTCAAATGTTTCAGGTAGCCTTCCACAAGCTTCCCACAATAATTTGGGTGAATTCTGTCCCATTCCTCTTGATAGAGCTGGTGTAACTGAGACAGGTTTGTAGGCCTCCTTGCTCGCACACGCTTTTTCAGTTCTGCCCCCAGATTTTCTATAGGTTTGAGGTCAGGGCTTTGTGATGGCCACTCCAATACCTTGACGTTGTTGTCCTTAAGCCATTTTGCCACAACTTTGGAAGTATGCTTGGGGCCATTGTCCATTTGGAAGACCCATTTGCGACCAAGCTTTAATTTCCTGACTGATGTCTTGAGATGTTGCTTCAATATATCCACATAATTTTCATTCCTCATGACGCCATCTATTTTGTGAAGCGCACTAGTCCCTCCTGCAGCAAAGCACCCCCACCACATGATGCTGCCACCCCCGTGCTTCACGGTTGGGATGGTGTTCTTCGGCTTGCAAGCCTCCCCCTTTTTCCTCCAAACATAACGATGGTCATTATGGCCAAACAGGTATATTTTTGTTTCATCAGACCAGAGGACATTTCTCCAAAAAGTACGATCTTTGTCCCCATGTGCAGTTGCAAACTTTTTATGTCGGTTTTGGAGCAGTGGCTTCTTCCTTGCTGAGCGACCTTTCAAGTTATGTCGATATAGGACTCGTTTTACTGTGGATATAGATACTTTCTACCTGTTTCTCCAGCATCTTCACAAGGTCCTTTGCTGTTGTTCTGGGATTGATTTGCGCTTTTCACACCAAAGTACATTCACCTCTAGAAGACAGAATGCGTCTCCTTCCTGAGCGGTATGACGGCTGCATGGTCCCATGGTGTTTATACTTGCGTACCATTGTTTGTACTATTGTTTGAACGTGGTACCTTCAGGCATTTGGAAATTGCTCCCAAAGATGAACCAGACTTGTGGAGGTCTACAATTTTTTGGCTTGGCTGATTTCTTTTTGATTTTCCCATGATGTCAAGCAAAGAGGCACTGAGTTTGAACGTAGGCCTTGAAATACAGGTACACCTCCAATTGACTCAAATTATGTCTATTAGCCTATCAGAAGCTTCTAAAGCCATGACATCATTTTCTGGAATTTTCCAAGCTGTTTAAAGGCACAGTCAACTTAGTGTATGTAAACAATTGTTGGAAAAATGACTTGTGTCATGCACAAAGTAGATGTCCTAACCGACTTGCCAAAAATATAGTTTATTAACAAGAAATTTGTGGAGTAGTTGAAAAACAAGTTTTAATGACTCCAACCTAAGGGTATGTAAACTTCTGACGTCAACTGTATATGTGCCCTCTGTTCCCCATTCTCTTTGCTGATTATTGTTCCATGTCCGTTGGTTTTGTGAGTACCTGTGCTCTGCTGTATCGGCTTGCTTGTTACTGTGTTAGTGTGCTTGTTATTACAGGTCTCGTCCCATGTATTTATTAGAGGTTTATACCTCGCTCTTTGTTTGGTTTACAGCCCTGTGTTATATATACACGTGTTTGTTTTGGGCTTCATCCCAGTCATGTTCATGACGTACACTATTTTGGGTAGAGAATTTTCTTTTTAAAGTATTTTGTATTCCTGTGCCTGTCTCCTATTATTATACATTTATATTTTTTACATTTTAGTCATTTAGCAGATGCTCTTATCCAGAGCGACTTACAGTAGTCAATGCATACATTTCATATATATATATATATATTTTTTTTTTTTGTACTGGCCCCCCGTGGGAATCGAACCCACAATCCTGGCGTTGCAAACACCATGCTCTACCAACTGAGCCACACGGGACCACCCCAATTTTTTTTTTAAATGTAATTATACAACGTGACATGGCTAGACTACAGTAACTACCAATCAAACAATCGTTAGCTGACATGGCTAATTGAGTGACTGTCAGCGACTGACATAACAAGAGGAAAACTAATGACGCACACATTTTGAAATTACTCCCAACAATAATTACTCCCAACAGTAAATTGACACCCCACTGAGTTCCTAAAAAAATTCTTAATAAAATGTTTTGGGTCTGGGCCCCCTAGCATCTGTGGGCCCTACGCAACGAACTATATTACTTATGCCTGGAATTGATTACACAACTGCCAGAAAGTCAAGATAAATCATGCTAAGATGCTGCAACATCAGTCAACAGCCATCTTCGTGCAGAACAACATTGCATGAACACTTATATAAATAATTTTGTGATGGGACACCAAATAATATTAGCGATATTGCCAAAGAGTAGCTAATATCAATGATCAAGGTAAGAATAGACATAGCTGTAACATTCTACTTCTGTTTGATGAAACTGTCGCGGCATTATTGTCACGATCACTGTCCTCGAACTCCCTGTCGTAAATAAGCCAAGGCGCAGCGTGCCGGTAATTCCACATACTTTAATGAAGGAAAACCTAACAAAACAATAAACAGGTAAAACAGACAGAACCGTGACGCTCTGGGGCTGCTCAAAGGCAGCTGCACAAAAACAAGATCCCACAACTCAAGGAGGGAAAAAGGGCTGCCTAAGTATGGTTCCCAATCAGAGACAACAATAGACAGCTGCCTCTGATTGGAAAACACCCCTGGCCAAAACATAGAAACAAAATACATAGAATGCCCACCCCATATCACACCCTGACCAAACTAAACAGATAAAAACGGCTCTCTCAGGTCAGGGCATGACAATTATGCTATTATACAGTATGTAGCATTGGTTTGATTGGCTAACGTAGCTAGCTACAGTGGAGAGGTTTGTTTGATGCACCAAAAAAAAAATACGGTTGTAGCCGATCATGTCTGTTAGATAGTTAATCTGCCGTGAATTTAATTGTGAATATGCCTGAGATTAAAAAAATATATATATTTTTTTTATTTAACCTTTATTTAACAAGGCAAGTCAACATACTTATTTTGTTCAACTAATTACATGAAGGTCAATGTTGTCAAGGTACAATGAGTTAGCTAGCCAACTAGCATAGCTGTGCCATAGCTGTCCTTCTTGGACGAGACGTGAACCCGGGAGCCAGGCTAGTTAGTTAGCATCTGCCATTACAACGTAATTTAACGAAACAGATACAATTTCAATAATGTAGAATATCTGGCTTAAATTCCATTTTGAATATGGTTTAGATATGAGAACAAAAATATATTGAGTGTCAATGTTGTCTGGACATAACGTTAGCTTAAAAACGTGTGTAGCTAGCTCCTGTTGCTAGGAGATGAGTGGCTAGGTTTCAGTGTTGCATCATTTCCAATGAGGACATGTTGCATTTCTCACCTTGAATAAAACACAATTAAGATTACAGATCATAGTCTCTTTTTCTGTTTCTCCTTCAACCAAAATGTAATATTAGCCTCTTAGTCCCCCATGTAATTTAGTGATTTTTTTTGTTGCTGTAAAAAGATAGCAGAAAAAGTATTGTTTTTAATTACATCAACAACACGTTTCTGGGAAATTCAAACGGGAGGCAATTTGAGTGTCACTGTTTAGCAATTTAGTGTATTTTCTTAAATGTCTTCTTAAAGAATCCTTACGGAAAAATGGTACATTTCTATACATCCTTCCAGCAAGAGAACTAGCGGTACCGTATTCGGTTCCGTAATATGGAGGATTGACGGAGAAATGACTTGGGAGTAAAAACTCACTTCAAGAGAGTGTTACGAAATTAATGTCAAAACGTAGTTGTCAAAATATATTTGGATTAATCAAAATCAAATGGATGCTTTCATCTTTTTCCACATCCAGAACCTTGGCAATGAAGCCAATATTGGCGATCAATCTACTTTGAGAGAGGGGGCCGTTTCTATGGCGATTTAACAGGGAAAGACTCAGAAATACACGATGAAAACAAGAACAGATTGTCTTCGCCGAAAGTGGATATTGAAATTCAGTCTGTTAGCTTTGTAAATATAGATATATTTAAGCCAATGTTTTCACTCATGTTTTAACTCACGAATCTGCATCCATTAGTTACTATATAGCTTGTCCGTTTAGTACCGTTTTGTCCGACAACACTTTTTGATCACGCCTGTGATGACTTACCATTATTAACATGCTTAAATTCTCAGTAAATCGTCTTAACTTTTGAAAGACATGTGGTTTGGCCAATTGTTTTTCTGACGGAATTTTCTATTGAATGGACATATGTGTATAAACCTTGAATTAAATCATCATTTTATGGATGAACATCCTATAACATGCATTGTTGGTTTAAAAACGATCGTTCCGTTTATAATATTTGGACATTGTAGACAATCTATTACCAAGTGCTTTATAAAATGGTCTAAAATAGGATGTACAGCCCTTATAGGTACGCAGCCTGTCATTCAGACAGACACAGTAGCCCACCAATATACACAAACTGCGTTCTTACCTAACCACATGAGGACAGAGGAGATCTCTCCAAGAGTCCCACCTGATGCCGACAACTGATGCTCGGGCTTCGACCACCCAATCCCGGTCCTATTCAGTCTGGAATGGATAAAATCCCTGCATAACGCCTTCGCCTGCGACACCAGCTCCTTGTCTGTGGGGGATCGGTCAAATACTTCCATCACTTCTGCCGCGAATACTGAGGAGCGACGCAACATCTCCATACCCCAGTCCCCAGCAGCAGTTAATCACAAGCAACCCGCCTGCCTGGCGCTGGCATTAATCCGCCTGCGCCTCCATCACCGTTTATGGTTCTCTCTGTCACCAGAATGCTACTTCCTTACCTCCTCCCTCGGGTTGAGGGCGTTTCGAAAAGGAGGGATTATTGAATGTCTATTCACGAGTGTAGAATTGCATTGGTTTGTTCACCGTCACGGCAATGCCAAAATCATATTCCTTGAGTTATAGGCTGATTTAAAAATATATATATATTTAACCTTTACTTAACTAGCCACGTCAGTTCAGAACAAATTCTTATTTACAATGACAGGCTACCCCGGACATCGCTGGGCCAATTGTGCGCCACCATATGGGACTCCCTATCACGTCTGGATGTGATACAGCCTGGATTCGAACCAGGGACTGAGATGCAGTGCCTTAGACCACTGCGCCAGGGAGCCCAATTTAACCTACCCTGGTTATACATTGACCCACATTATCACTACACAGAAACTTCTATCGGTAGTCTGATTAATCAGGCTGTAATACACAATTCATTGGTATATAGCCTAAAACATTTGAGTATAAAATCGTGTAAATGTACCTTACAAGACAGAATGTTGAATAGAATTACATTTGAATTTACTCTCCTGATTGTCTGTGAGGTTTGGCCTTCAGCTGCTCGAAATTAGAGACAAAATATCCACAGGAAAGTGGATATTTTTTGAGAGCCAGTAGGTATATGGTTCGTGCAGGTATACAACTAGTTTTATATTGGATATTCAGTTCTCTCGTCTATAACTACAGTATGACGATTAAAATAGTATATTCTGAATCAGGGGAGGGTGGAGAAAGATCCACACCTTTTTTTGGTCTGAATGTAATTTCAAAATATATACAGTACCGGTCAAAAGTTTGGACACACCGACTTTTTGTGATTTTTGCTATTTTCTAAATTCCAATTGTTGAATTTTTGAATTGAAGTAGTAAACAGGATGCAGAATTGCTATTTGAATGAAAGGAAATAGAATATAATTGAGTGAAATTCAAGTTCCTCTTCTATATTAGGTGTAGTCTATACAAATACACATCTGGTACATAAAGGGAAAGGGGGATACCTAGTCAGTTGTACAACTGACATGTGTCTTCCGCATTTAACTCAACCCCTCTGAAATCAGAGAGGGGCGGGCATAATCGACGCCGGGGAACAGTGGGTTTACTGCCTTGTTCAGGGGCAGAACGACAGATTCTTACCTTGTTAGCTAGGGGAGTCGAGATATATATATATAGTGTGTGTGTCTCTGTGTGTGTCTGTGTGTGTGTGGTACTAGTCAAAAGTTTGGACACCTACTCTTTCATCAAATATATTTAGACATTCTTCAAAGTAGCCACCCTTTGTCTTGACAGCTTCTTGTCTTGACAGCGTCTTGGCATGTTTAAGACTTTTTTTTTGGTTACTATATGATTCCATATGTGTTATTTCATTGTTTTGATGTCTTCACTATTATTCTACAATGTAGAAAATAGTAAAAAATAAACAAACCCTGAAATGAGTAGGTGTGTTAAAACTTTTGACTGGCACTGTATATTTATTTGAACTTAAAACACAAAACACATGCTAAATCAACAGTGGTTCTTCACATGATCTCTTAGTGAAAAGTCATTATAGTGCCTTAGCTCACCATGCCAAGACAGGCCCTGTAATTACTGTACATCAACAGTTCAGCCGAATTACCCTGGAACAACTGTAGATTTCAGTTCCCTTATTACACAATGGGGCCCATCCCAAATGGCACCCTGTTCTCTAAATAGTGCACTACTTCAAAAGGGCCCTAGTCAATCTTAGTGTACTATATAGGGAATAGGGTGCCATTTGGGACTTCCCCGTGTTTCTCACTGATGATATTGTCTTTTTTTTTTAAAGTATCTTGGGTAACGTGTCCTATGGACCGGTTTCATAGACACTCAGAAGTCTCCATTTGAATGTGCTTTTTTTAGTCCCGGACTAGACTTATTCAGTGTCTGCAAAACCGGTCCTATACAGTATGTATAGCTTATTCACGTGTGTACAGTAACTACTGCTTAAGAGCATTAACCACATGTTGGGCTGAGGATAAAAAGACAAACAAGAAGAAAAATTACTTCAAAAATCTGTTTAAGAACATGATCAACACAGCAGAATGTTGACAGCAGAATGTTGACAGCTGAATGTTGACAGCTGAATGTTGACAACAGATGGCTTGTGCACTGTTTCCCTGGTTCAAACCACAAATGTCACTTTTGGCTGTCCCTTCTCCTCCCCTGCTCTGGCTAAAAGGGAATGTTATCTTGAGAAAGTAAAGGAAGCTCTTTGGAGCTGTCACATAAAGATTACAGAGGGGCCTTGAGGACGTATCCTATGCTAACACACACAGCAACAGTTCTCCCTGGTGGTCCAACCAGGATTTAAAGTACTGTATTCTCTTTCTGTTATTAGTTCATGAGTTTAGTTGAATTAATTAAAACCATGGACAATAATAGCATGAGGGTATGAAGACCACAGCCTTAAATAAGAGGAGTTTATAGGAATTTAGGAAGGAAAAGACATCTCGCTCACAAAACTTGTTACCGTATTGATCTAAGTATTAATATCCTGACATTTCGGCCATTAACGAGTCACACAACCTTTTGAGAACACTCAGGAAATCTTAGAAATGTATATATTTTTTTTAACGTTTTACCCAATTGGTAGTTACAGTCTTGTCCCATCGCTGCAACTCCCGTACGGACTCGTGAGAGGCGAAGGTCGAGAGCCATGCATCCTCTGAAACACAACCCACTGCTCGCTTAACCCGGAAGCCAGCCGCACCAATGTGTCGGATGAGGAAACACTGTACAACTGGCGACCGTGTCAGCGTGCATGCGCCCGGCACAGGATTCGCTAGAGCGCAATGGGACAAGTACATCCCGGTTGGACAAACCCTCCCCTAACCCAGACGACGCTGGGCAAATTGTGCATCGCCTCATAGGTCTCCCAGTCGCGGCCAGCTGTCACACAGCCCGGGATCAAACCCGGATCTGTAGTGACGCCTCAAGCACTGCAGTGCCTAGACCGCTGCGCCACTCGGGAGGACCCAAGAATTCTGTTTTTAAATGACATACAGTATTAGACAAGATGCAAGTTTACATTGGGGCTAGAATACGGAGTTGTACATGTGTTTACAGTGAATGAACCTATATGACAACAGTATGCCCACACCTTGATTCACCACACCCTCTCAAACAGCCATTTGTGTGGAACAAGGAATTTTGTTTGGACATGCAAAGAGAATACCTTCTTATAGGATTCTCCAATTGACTATTAATCATCTTCATATCCTGGTTTTGTTTGAGTTGTTCTCAGGGTAAATAGCTGTGTAACTAGGCTGCTATGGGTCCTGAGTTGTCAGGCTAAATAACTGTGTAACTAGGCTGCTATGGGTCCTGAGTTGTCAGGCTAAATAACTGTGTAACTATGCTGCTATGGGTCCTGAGTTGCCAGGCTAAATAACTGTGTAACTATGCTGCTATGGGTCCTGAGTTGTCAGGCTAAATAACTGTGTAACTAGGCTGCTATGGGTCCTGAGTTGTCAGGCTAAATAACTGTGTAACTAGGCTGCTATGGGTCCTGAGTTGTCAGGCTAAATAACTGTAACTAGGCTGCTATGGGTCCTGAGTTTGAATCTCTTGGTCTTGTCTCAAATGGCACTCTTTTCCCTATATAGTGCACAACCTTTGACCAGAGCCGCTGGGAATAGGCTGCCCATTTGGACAGAGCCATTGTCTCCGATCCCCTCAGGTTTTCACCCACCAGGAAGTTGGGAAGAGCACCCTGCCCGTTTCATGATCATGGTGGTCCACAGCTCACCGCTGCCATCTTCTGGTAAAGTGAGCCAGATGGACAGGGAAACATCTTCTGGCAAAGTGAGCCAGATGGACAGGGAAACATCTTCTGGCAAAGTGAGCCAGATGGACAGGGAAACATATTCTGGTAAAGTGAGCCAGATGGACAAGGAAGCTAATAAAGATATTGTCTGTGTTTGAAATGGCACCCTATTCCTATTGTCTGAAATGGCACCCTATTCCCTATACTGGTCAGAAGTAATGCACATGCACTATATTGTAAATAGGGTGACTTTCAGACGCAGACATTGGAAAAGAGTGACTGATAGAGGTGCTGGTTAAATACAGGTGCAACTGTCCCAGCTCCTCTGTTAGAAGGTTTAATAAATATATTCAACTGTCCTCTGTTAGAAGGTTTAATATATAGGTTCGACTGTCCTCTGGTAGAAGGTTTAATATATAGGTATAACTGTCCTCTATTAGGCTTAATATATAGGTTCAACTGTCCTCAAAATCAAAAGTAACAGTCAGTATCTGGTGTGGCCACCAGCTGCATTAAGTACTACAGTACATCTCCTCCTCATGGACTGCACCAGATTTGCCAGTTCTTGCTGTGAGATGTTACCCCACTCTTCCACCAAGGCACCTGCAAGTTCCCGGACATTTCTGGGGGGAATGGCCCTAGCCCTCAGATTGCCTGCAATGACAAGCTCAGTCCGATGATGCTGTGACACACTGCCCCAGACCATGATAGACCCTCCACCTCCAAATCGTTCCCGCTCCAGAGTACAGGCCTCGTTGTAACGCTCATTCCTTCGACGATAAACGCAAATCCGACCATCACCCCTGGTGAGACAAAACCGTGACTCGTCAGTGAAGAGCACTTTTTGCCAGTCCTGTCTGGTCCAGCGACGGTGGGTTTGTGCCCATAGGCGATGTAGTTGCCGGTGATGTCTGGTGAGGACCTGCCTTACAACAGGCCTACAAGCCCTCAGTCCAGCCTCTCTCAGCCTATTGCGGACAGTCTGAGCACTGATGGAGGGATTGTGTGTTCCTGGTGTAACTCGGACAGTTGTTGTAGCCATCCTGTACCTGTCCCGCAGGTGTGATGTTTGGATGTACCGATCCTGTGCAGGTGTTGTTACGTGGTCTGCCACTGCGAGGATGATCAGCTGTCCATCATGTCTTCCTGTAGCTCTGTCTTAGGCCTCTCACAGTACGGACATTGCAATTTATTGCCCTGGCCACATCTGCAGTCCTCATGCCTCCTTGCAGCATGCCTAAGGCACGTTCACGAAGATGAGCAGGGACCCTGGGCATCTTTCTTTTGGTGTTTTTCAGAGTCAGTAGAAAGGCCTCTTTAGTGTCCTAAGTTTTCATAACTGTGACCTTAATTGCCTACCATCTGTAAGCTGCTAGTGTCTTATCGACCGTTCCACAGGTGCATGTTCATTAATTGTTTATGGTTCATTGAACAAGCATGGGAAAAAGGGCTTAAACCCTTGACAATGAAGATCTGTGAAATTATTTTGATTTTTAAGAATTATCTTTGAAAGACAGGGTCCTGATAAAGGGACGCTTCTTTTTTTGATGAGTTTATTATTCTGTTAGAAGGTTTAATATATAGTTATAACTGTCCTCTGTTAGAAGGTTTAATACATAGGTATAACTGTCCTCTGTTAGAAGGTTTAATATATAGCTATAACTGTCCTCTATCAGAAGGTTTAATATATATAGGTATAACTGTCCTCTTTCAGAACATTGGTAGTGACCAGTATTAGTAGGAGACAGATGTACAGAACATTCTTTATTCCACACTCAAGACAGACAGCCACACACACACACACAGCAATAGGAATGGGACTGATGGTAGTAGTGAATAGTGTTGTAGTGCAGGGTTTCCCAAACTCGGTCCTAGGCCCTAGCCCTACACAGCTGATTAAAATGACCAACTCATCATCAAAAGTGTAAAAAAAAACGAAACGTGCACCCTAGGAGGGCCCCAGGGCTGAGTTTGGGAAACCCTGTAGTGGATTTAGAGAGGGGACTGAAAGAAAGACACAGTCGGGCACACACACAGCGATTGGAATTGGACTGATGGTAGTAATGAAAGTGCTAGTGGTTTCTGGGCTCCCGAATGATGCAGTGGTCTAAGGCACTGCATCTCAGTGCTAGATGTGTCACTACAGACCCTGGTTCGATTCCAGGCTGTATCACAACCGGACGTAATTGGGAGTCCCATAGGGTGGCGCACAACTGGGTCAGCGTCATCCGGGTTAGGGTTTGGCCGGGGTAGGCCGTCATTGTAAATAAGAATTTGTTCTTAACCCTTGTTGTAGTCTTAACATTCTATATACTGCCGTTGTCCTAAGGGTAAAAAAAAATGACCTTCCTTCACTAAACCCCTAAAATAAAGCAGCTTAATTGAATTTTAAACCCCAAATCTATTTTGCGAGAAGAAACAACCTGTCATTCATCACAAACTTTGTGAATATCTGGGTTACCCCTCTTCACAATGCAGAAAGACTGCATTTAAATCAGTGGACACCACTCGTTTTTATTACAACATGCCTGCCCCAGCTGCAGCCTCAGGTGGATCAGGACAAGATTCATCCCCCTGAACAGCTTTCACAAGCGCTGCAGAGGCTGCTGTGCGGGGGAGGCGTGCCCTTCTTTGAATGTGTGGGATTACAAGTGCCTTTCCCAGCTGCACCAGGAACACCCTCTTGTTCCACTTATCAGGCATCCATGTAGGGTTGATCTTGTTCATTATCATGAAGTATTGTATGAGGACACATCAATGATGTTATGGAAGATGACCAGGGGCCAACGGGCAGTCATCCTCCTGCAGCTGTAAGTTCCAATCCAGGTTGTCCATGCCTCCTTTGTTGTGGTTGTAGTCCAGGATGATGGCTTGCTTCCTGTCCTCACGATCACCGTTTTGTGCAGTGTGCTCGAGAGGACCACATTCTTGTTCCTCTTTGGGAGGTAAGAAACTAGAGTGGTGGTGGGGGTGAAGGCAAAGTTTGATGAGAGGGCCTCTGTCCCCCTTGTTGTGAGGAGTGCAGGGGGGAGCTCAGGCTTGTTCTTTCTAACTGTGCCAACCATGGTGATCTTCCTCTTCAGGAGCTGCTGGCTGAGTTCATAAGAGGTGAAGAAATTGTCACACGTGACATTGTGCCCCCTCAGCCCATCTGTCACATCAAGCACAACCTGCATCCCCTGGTTCTTCTCCGGGCCTCCACTGGTCGGCTTCCCTGTGTAGACTTGCATCTTCCAAGCGTAGCTAACAGTCTAACAGGCGTAGCTAACAGGCCACCCATATCTTGATGTCATACTTTGCTGGCTTTCTGGGCATATACTGCCAGAAAGGACAGCAACATTTTGACAAAATAGATTACTATCAGTAATTAGTATCAGTGTCACAGAAAACAAATCACATAAATCAATGATATTACAGCAATACATAATAAAATGAACAGTGAAAATCACTTACATTACAGATATAAAAATAAAAATGTACCTCTGAATGGAACCAGTTTCTCATCCACTGTTACTTCAGGCCCAGGGTTGTAGAGGCATGGCAGACGCTCCACCCACTTCTCCCAGACCTCTCTTATGCCTGCCAGTTTGTCTCTCACACGTCTTGCAGGTCTTGACTCAAATCATAGCATTCTTGAGAAAGTGTGAAAGACATTCAGTGGCATCGTGGCAAAAAATATATAATTTAAAAAAAAAAATCGCCCTTCCACTCTCTGCATCCCGGAGACTACATGTAGCCTCGCCTCGGGACCTATACACACCCCTAAGATTAGCAGCCCTATGTAGGCACACAGGTCAATCTCATCCATCGTTTTCCAGTTGTCTCCATATTTATGGAAACCCTCCAAATTTGTTATCTCCAGGATGATTGAGGCGATGTCCTGGGCAACTGTAGAATGTTGAGGCGATGTCCTGGGCAACTGCATGTCTTGCGGGCCCTGAGGTCATCCTTATGACATTTTGTGCTGCCATCCTGCCCTGGTTGTCATATGGTGACAAGGACCATGTTATTTTGCTTTTCTTTGACAAAAATGTCTCTCTTTCAGCTTGGGGGATTTCTTCTTCATCCGAAGATGATGCATAGTGCTCTGGGTTTTATTCTTCCCCATCTTCTTCCGATACCTCCTCCTCTAAATCATTGTTCTCTTGTTCCTCCTGGACAGCTGAAAAAAAGGGCACTGAAACATGCACTCATGGCTTCAACAAAGAGAGAGAACTGTGGGGGGACTGTCATCTGCAGCACCTTTATAGCCTCTGACTGCATTCCCCATTAGTAAACAATGCTTTCAAGAAATGTTTATTTTGTCTGAAATTGTTTTATTTTATTTTGTCTGTGAACTTGAGTCATGTGTGGGGTCGTGGAGGGGAGATGCTGCACATGCACAAGGAAGTTTTCGTTTTGTCTGAGTTCAATCATTAGCACACAATCTTTGACCCTTAAGACAACTGACTTGCCTAGTTAAAGAAATGTTAAATAAAAAATGTAGTAAACTGAGAGAAAGAGTATATATCCATTACACAGTGACAGTTTCCGATCAGTTATAGCTATGTAATAGCATTAGAATAGATAACTGTGTAATACTGATAGCAAGGAGCAATGTAGGATAAAAGGGCAATGTTTATTTTTTTTTACAATGATGGCCTACCCCGGCCAAACCCGGACGACGCTGGGCCAATTGTGCTCTGCCATATGGGACTCCCAATCAATGTAAGTAGTGTGCATAATGGCTAAGGTATTGGCAGCAGCTAGTAGGTCAAACATAGCAAACTATATGCAGTCCAAGACAATGGCAGTAGCATTAGCGGTACTAGGATGTTAGCCTACTAGCCGTCTATATCCAACAGGCTACATCATAATGTACTATACGGGGGGGTTAGCATAGCATACAATATCTACAAGGGGAAGCTAGCATAGTAGAAAAAGGGCTAGTAGGCTTTAGGATGTAGTGTACAGTAGTATATACAATACGGACAAGTTAGCATTAGGGTTAGCGGCTAGGAGTTAGCATGCTATGTTGCTAGTATGTCAACAAAAACCATCTTAGTTGTGGCCAGGAAATGACTCTGGACGTGATGACATCACTAGCAAGCCATCTTGACTGAGTACAGTCGTGGCCAAAAGTTTTGAGAATGAAACAAATATACATTTTCAAAGTCTGCTGCCTATGTATCTTTAGATACTTTTGCCAGATGTTACTATGGAATACTGAAGTATAATTACAAGCATTTCATAAGTGTCAAAGGCTTTTATTGACAATTACATGAAGTTGATGCAAAGAGTCAATATTTGCAGTGTTGACCTTTCTTTTTCAAGACCTCTGCAATCCGCCCTGGCATGCTGTCAATTAACTTCTGGGCCACATCCTGACTAATGGCAGCCCATTCTTGCATAATCAAAACTTGGAGTTTGTCAGAATTTATGGGTTTTTGTTTGTCCTCCCACCTCTTGAGGATTGACCACAAGTTCCCAATGGGATTAAGGTCTGTGGAGTTTCCTGGCCATGGGCCCAAAATATCGATGTTTTGTTTCCCGAGCCACTTAGTTATCACTTTTTCCTTATGGCAAGGTGCTCCATCATGCTGGAAAAGGCATTGTACCTGGATGGTTGGGAGAAGTTGCTCTTGGAGGATGTGTACCATTCTTTATTCATGGTTGTGTTCTTAGCCAAAATTTTGACTGAGCATGAATGGTCTCATGATGCTTTACTGTTGGCATGACACAGGACTGATGGTAGAGCTCACCCTGTCTTCTCCAGACAAGCTTTTTTCCGGATGCTTCAAACAATCGGAAAGGGTATTCATCAGAGAAAATGACTTTATATGTCACATCCTGACCATAGTAAGTTGTTATTTTCTATGGTAGAGTGGTCAGGGCGTGGCAGGGGGGTGTTTGTCCGTTTTTCTATTTCTATGTTTAGTTTCTAGTTTTGTATTTCTAGGTTAGTTTTTGTTTGGCATGACCTCCAATTAGAGGCAGCCGGTTGTTGTTGTCTCTAATTGGAGGCCACATTTAAGTTGATGTTTGTCCCACCTGTGTTTTGTGGGTGATTATATTTTTTGAGTAGTGCGTGTTCCTCCTGAGTCACGGTTTGTTGTTTTGTCCTTAAGTTTATTTTGTTATTGCATTACGTTTCACGGATTAAATCAAATATGTGGAACTACACAAAACGCTGCATCTTGGTCCGCTCCTTCAAACAGCCGTGACACTTTACCCCAGTCCTCAGCAGTCCAATCCCTGTCACTTTTGCAGAATATCAGTCTGTCCCTGATGTTTTTCCTGTAGAGAAGTGGCTTCTTTGCTGCCCTTCTTGACAGCAGGCCATCGTCCAAAAGTATTCGCCTCACTGTGCGTGCAGATGCACTAACACCTGCCTGCTGCCATTCCTGAGCAAGCTCTGTACTGGTGGTGCCCCAATCCCGCAGCTGAATCAACTTTAGGAGACGGTCCTGGCACTTGCTGGACTTTCTTGGGCGCCCTGAAGCCTTCTTCACAACCATTGAACCGCTCTCCTTGAAGTTATTGATGATCCGATAAATGGTTGATTTAGGTGCAATCTTACTGGCAGCAATATCCTTGCCTGTGAAGCCCTTTTTGTGCAAAGCAATAATGAAGGCACGTGTTTCCTTGCAGGTAACCACGGATGACAGAGGAAGAACAATGATTCCAAGCACCACCCTCCTTTTGAAGCTTCCAGTCTGTTATTCGAACTCAATCAGCATGACAGTGATCTCCAGCCTTGTCCTCATCAACACTCACACCTGTGTTAACGAGAGAATCACTGACATGATGTCAGCTGGTCCTTTTGTGACAGGGCTGAAAAGCAGTGGACATGTTTTTTGGGGGATTCAGTTCATTTGCATGGCAAAGAGGGACTTTGCAATTAATTGCAATTCATCTGATCACTCTTCATAACATTCTGGAGTATATGCAAATTGCCATCATACAAACTGAGGCAGCGGACTCTGTGAAAATTAATATTTGTGTAATTCTCAAAACGTTTGGCCACGACTGTACATACTGCATCTAAGCGGCGAGCAGGAGGCAGCATCTGAAACCCTTTCTCGGAGTGTATGGGAGTTGATGTAGTGCTCTGTACACAAAAATGTAGGTCAGAACCGGTCCAGACCTGTTCAAAGTCCCCTAAATAAGGGGACTTAATATTTAAGAGGTTTGTCTCCCCATTGACTCCATTGACTGTTGATTGATGGGTACTGGTGAAGTCTGCTAGCTTGCATCTTGATCCTGATCTGAGCTTCCATTGTCGAGATCAGAATGGTACTATGAGGCTAGGAGTTCGCTAGCTTGGGTCCGAACTGAATTGTTCTGTTTCACATATCGAGAAGTGCAATGGATGGATCCAAGGCCACACAAGCTTTTGCTTGATTATTTAAGTGAAACATAGTAGATTCTTTAGTTGACTGTAGTAAGCAATGTCTAGTTGGTAGCCATCTAGACCCATAGAGTAATGGGTTTAGATTTTACTTCCTGACCTGTAAAAACACACATGAACTATGTCACATATGGGCGAGATAAACACAATAGGGCTGGTACACAGGCATGAAATACCAGCATACTAACATCAATAAGGCACGTATAAGAACGCAGTTACATAGTAATATGGAGCTTATAACGTACAGACAGATTAGATATACACATGAACCCTAACATGTTCAGTGACGCACTAATAGGCTGACCACACTGCTCGTGTCGCGTGCGCAAGCGTTGCAAAATACATTTAGAAATCTACGTTATTCAATTATTGCACCCACACTGCTCGCGCGTCTGCGTTGCCAAGGGCTAAAATAGAACTCCTTTCTATTTCTGACGCAGATCGCGCTGCAAGTCCTGCCTCTCCCATCTCCTTATTGCTTTATAGAAGCAGGTACCCACGTGCCATCTCCTCATTGGTTATACCCACGTGGGTGATTGAAAGATGAACTGTGTTGCCGGTCAGTGTAGTAATACTATGAAAGTTTAGATGCCATTCGGTTGACCGTTTTGTGTTGATTAATTGTCGGAGTATAGGACCTTGTGCATTTCAGGTAAAATAACAACTCAGTGTTTATATCCCAGGACAAATTAGCTAGCAAGTACAAGCTAACTAGCTAAATTGCCATAAATGTTTAATGCTTTTCGACCTGTTCCCAAATTAATGTAATGGGTTTCAGAGTGTTTTGATATTTTAACCTGTGTGTCGTTATCGTGTTTGGTGTAGGGGGACAAAATACATTTATGCACGATGGCGCACACATGCAGCCGGTTTGGGTTCCGTGTAACACACGGTTGGGGAAGTCTTAGGAAGTCTTGTCTATTCAGGAAAGGTCCAGTGATGAGTTTGCAGTGGAGGACAGGAGTTTACAGATACCTTCTCAACCTGCCCTCCTCGGAACAACTAAAGCACAAGCAGGAATGGGGGTCTGTTAACCCCAGCAGGTAGAGCCTGTGATTGGCTGGCCATGGTCAGCTGACTGAGTTCCCTGGGAACCTGGTTGCTAACACATTGTAGTGACTTCCTTTCCTCTTTACCATAGCCACTGCCCTAGCCTGAAAGCGGGGTTGTTTCGTACGCATATAGTCCACACTCCAAAGTTTCCAAACGGCCAAAACATTCAATGAGATCCAGGGATATGGTGCAACAAAAAGGTTTATTCTTCTTATATCTAACAAAAAAAATGATGCTCCAATCAACTTAAAGCAGAGATTACTTGACATGGAAAATACATAATATGACCTGTCTGTATGTTTGTATGTCTGTATGGTCAAAAAACTATACCGCTCCTGCGTCTAGCTAGGACTCCTCCCCCCAAAGGCCCAACTTCCTGTCTTTATCCTAACACATTTACCACAGTACAATGAATGGGCAAGAGGGGGAGCCAAAGACTAAGTTACACTAATAACAAATGAATATATCTCAATCAGGTAAATATAAATCATAAAAAAGGTACGTACCTAATATTTCATCATATACATTCATATTTAATATATTTACACAAACGCACATGGAGCGCTGTATGTTCTGTCTTTTATACAAATATGTCCAAATCGGCTCTAACATACCGGCCCTTAATTGTTAACTGCACTGAATGCACAACAATTACTTAATATTCAAACGTAGAGCCAATACACAAAACATTCTATACCAGAGCACTATTACAGTTCATAGCTATATACAAATATACAAGGTCCCATATAGGAAAAGAGTCCATAGATCTCAGTCTGAGTTGAAGTGTTCAGGTGTTCAACTTCCAAACAAATGTCAAAAGTTTGACAACAAAGAATGTAAGAGTACGACATCGAAGAATCAGAGGTGCACGTGATTCAAAGATGGAGCACTGTGTGTGTGTGTGTGTCTCACTCCACCACCTCCAGGAGCAGACAAAGTTTATTGATAGGTCTCTGTAAGATATTGGTCTAGGTCTTAACCATGACGCTCCGGACAAGACCATTGGCCCCTGGCAAAGCCTCCACCCCATTAGCCAAGAGTTCCTTGGGTCGGTGTCATCAACGATGACAACAAGGTCACCAGGACTGAAGTTTCTCTTAGTTTTTGTTCCACTTGTTTTGCTCCTGCATAAGTGGAAGATACTCCCTGATCCATCTCTTCCAGAAGAGGTCAGTGATATATTGTACTTGCTTCCATCTCCTTCGTGAGTATAGGTCACTCCTCTGGAATAGTCCTGGTGGCAGGACTGGCTTTGCATTTACATTTTAGTCATTTAGCAGACGCTCTTATCCAGAGCGACTTACAGTAGTGAATGCATACATTTCATTTCATACATTTTTTTTTTCTGTGCTGGCCCCCCGTGGGAATCGATCCCACAACCCTGGCGTTGCAAACACCATGCTCTACCAACTGAGCTACAGGGAAGGCTTTGCTTTCAGATGAAGCAGATGGTTAGCAGTCAGGGGTTCTAGATCATTAGGGTAATTTGTTACAGTTGTGATTGGTCTGTCGTTCATAATTGCCTCAACTTCACACAAGGCTGTCTGCAAAGACACATCATCCAGTACTTGCTCTTTAAGGACTGAATAGAGGATATTTTTCACCAGTCGGATCAACCTCTCCCATACCCCCCCATGGTGGGCTCCAGAGGGAGGGTTGAATGACCATGTCACGCCTTCCTTCAGTAATTCATTTTGAATCTTGTTGTGATCCAGCTCTTTCAGAGCTTCTCCTAGCTCTCTGTGTGTTCCAACAAAGTTGGTGCCATTGTCTGTTCTGATACTTGTTACTGGGCCCCTTCGACAGATGAACCTGCACAGGGCATTGATGCAGCAATCGGTATCCAGATAACTAGCAACTTCTAGATGGACAGCTCGACTCAAGGCAAGTAAAGATCACACCATACCGCTTCACATGCATGCGGCCTCGCTTTACCTCTATGGGACCAAAGTAATCTATGCCCACATGGGTGAAAGGCGGCAAATCAGGTGACACCCGATCCCGTGGAAGGTCGGCCATCTTCTGTTCTCCAGGTCTAACTTGCATCCGCCTGCAGAAGACACAGCACTTAAGGAACTTCCTGGCTAAGGAGTTGGCACAGGGTATCCAACATCACTGGCGAAGTCTAGAAAGCATGTTACCTCTCCCAGAGTGGCCAACCTGCACATGGATGTGGAGTAAGATCAGTCTGGACATGTAGGAGTCTTTGGGCAGGATCATAGGATTCTTTAGTTCCGTAGGCATAGCAGCTTTGCTTAACCTTCATCCCACTCTCAGAATGCCATTGTCAACAATTGGATCAAGCTTACAGATTGAGCTGCTTCTCTTGGCACATTGTTTTCCTTTCAAAACTAGGGCAATTTCTTGTTTAAAGTGCTGTCGTTGCTCAAATCGAATGATGACCTTTTCTGCTTCATCTAGGTCATCCACAAACAGACTTTCTTTTCCAAACGTCAGTTTGAACTTGTCAATCTGTTCCTTCAGTGAGTTTGTTAGACTCTGATCTGATCCTGGATCAGTTTGTGTGAGAACTTTCCTTTTCTGGCTTAACTGTAGAAGAAGTCTCTTCAGTTTCAGCATCCAGGTAACTGCTTTCTTCAAGCTGTTCCATGTTGAATAGTACTCAATCAGTTTGCTGGTCGGACTCTTTTCTTCCACACTTGTACTGTTTACGATGACGTCTTTTCTCACCTCTGGATCATCCGGAGGGAGGGAGCCAAGCTTCTCTGGGACTTTTGGCCACTGTGTTTCTGCTTTCTCCTGGAATTCTGGTCATTTGCACCATCTCTATGAGTTCAGGAAAGTTTCAACAAGTAATCCTCTTGAGGCATCATCGGCTGGGTTGTGTTTGGGAGTTCAAATACCTCCACTGTTTTGCTTTCGATAGGTCACGGATCATAGCAACCCTATTAGCCACAAAGGTATGGAATCTCTTGGTATCGTTGTGGATGTATTTTAGCACAGTGTCACATCCTGACCAGTAAAAGGGGTTATTTGTTATTGTAGTTTGGCCAGGGCGTGTTTTGGGGTTGATTTGCACCATCTCTATGAGTTCAGGAAAGTTTCAACAAGTAATCCTCTTGAGGCATCATCGGCTGGGTTGTGTTTGGGAGTTCAAATACCTCCACTGTTTTGCTTTCGATAGGTCACGGATCATAGCAACCCTATTAGCCACAAAGGTATGGAATCTCTTGGTATCGTTGTGGATGTATTTTAGCACAGTGTCACATCCTGACCAGTAAAAGGGGTTATTTGTTATTGTAGTTTGGCCAGGGCGTGTTTTGGGGTTGAGGTTACATTCTATGTCCTTTTTTCTATGTTTGGTATTTCTTTGTTTTGGCCTGGTATGGCTCTCAATCAGGGGCAGCTGTACATCATTGTTGCTGATTGGGAGCCATACTAGGTAGCCTGTTTGCTTTTGGGTTTTGTGGGTGGTTAATTTCTGTTTAGTGTTGTTACCTGAGAACTGTTTGGCTGTCGGTTTCCTGTTTCTCTGTTCTCAGTATAATACATTTCATGATGAGCACTAACCACGCTGCGCCTTGGTCTACTCCCTTCAACAGCCGTTACACACAGACTGGCTGTCTGTCCAGAAAGTTGACCCCTCAAGTTCAATCTGGAGCTCCAGCCTTAACATCCTGTCCACTCGCACTGCCAATGTTGCTGCAGCAAGTTCCAGTCTGGGGATCGTGATCTGCATGAGTGGAGTCACCCTTGATTTCCCCAGTATGAATGCGATGTGGACCTTTTCCATACCGTTTGTGAACCTAAGGTAGCTTGCCGTGCCATAACCTTGTTCACTTGCATCACCGAAGTAATGCAGCTGTGCGGTCTTGACCAAAGTTTTCAGGCATCATACACCTGTCAATCTGGAATCTGGAGAGCCAATACTTCCATGAAATAGAGTGTTCTTTGGGGATGACTTCGTCCCATCCACACTTTAGCTTGCAGAGCGCTTGAAGAACTTGCTTTGCCTTTAATACGAATGGGGCGAGGAAACCTTGTGGATCCCAAATAGACCTGCCAGTTGAGTGAGAACCTCTTCTTGTAAGGGTTCTGTTCTTGACAGTGACTCGGAAGGTAAACATCACTTTCAATGTTCCATCGGATTCCAAGTGCTCTTTCAACAGGCAGCTTTTCTCTGTCCAAGTCCAGTTATTTGATCTGCTTGGCTTTGTGTTCATCAGGGATAGAAGCAGCACAGCGCGGCTGTTGCTGACCCACTTGGTCAATTTGAACCCACCCTAAGAGCACACATCTGAGTTTTTTTGTGAGAGCTATGGCTTGTTCTTCTGTGGCCACTGACTTGAGGCAGTCATCAACATAGAAGTTCGACTTGACTGTTTGAATCACCTCTTCATCGTACCTCTCACAGTTGTCTTCTGCAGTCTTTCGCAGTGCAAATTTTGCACAACTTGGAGAGGATATAGCACCGAAAAGATGTACTGTCATTCTGTACTCCTCCAATCTTTTGTTAGTGTCACCATCCGGCCACCATAGGAATCGCAGGAAGTCTAAGTCATCTTCATGGACACATACTTTTTTATTTTATTTATTTTATTTTTATTTCACCTTTATTTAACCAGGTAGGCAAGTTGAGAACAAGTTCTCATTTACAATTGCAAGCTGGCCAAGATATGGCAAAGCAGTTCGACAACATACAACAACACAGAGTTACACATGGAGTAAACAACACAGTCAATAATACAGTAGAAAAAAAATAAGACTATATACATTGTGAGCAAATGATGTGAGATAAGGGAGGTAAAGGCAAAAAAATGCCATGGTGGCAAAGTAAATAAAGTATAGCAAGAAAAACACTGGAATGGTAGATTTGTAGTTTGAAGAAAGTTCAAAGTTCAAATATAAATAATATGGTGCAAAGGAGCAAAATAAATAAAATAAATAAATACAGTAGGTGAAGAGGTAGTAGTTTGGGCTAAATTATAGATGGGCTATGTACAAGTGCAGTGATCTGTGAGCTGCTCTGACAGCTGGTGCTTAAAGCTAGTGAGGGAGATAAGTGTTTCCAGTTTCAGAGATTTTTGTAGTTCGTTCCAGTCATTGGCAGCAGAGAACTGGAAGGAGAGACGACCAAAGGAGGAGTTGGCTTTAGGGGTGACCAGAGAGATATACCTGCTGGAGCGCGTGCTACAGGTGGGTGCTGCTATGGTGACCAGTGAGCGGAGATAAGGGGGGACTTTACCTAGCAGGGTCTTGTACTTGATGGAACATTCCTTCGATGTCTGCCATCATGGCAATGTGCTCTTGCCGAAATCTTAGCAAGACTCCTATAAGCGTGTTTGCCAGGTCAGGGCCTTGAAGGAGTTCACTGTTAACCTCTCTCGGGTATGTGAGACAAAATCGTCCCACCTAGTCAACAGCCAGTGGAATCGAGTGGCACGAAATTCAAAAACCTTAAAAATGCTATAACTGCAATTTCTCAAACATATGACTATTTTACACCATTTTAAAGACAAGACTCTCGTTAATCTAACCACATTGTGCGATTTCAAAAAGGCTTTACAACGAAAGCAAAACATTAGATTATGTCAGGAGAGTACCCAGCCAGAAATAATCACACCCATTTTTCAAGCTAGCATATATGATGTCACAAAAACCAAAACCACAGCTAAATGCAGCACTAACCTTTGATGATCTTCATCAGATGACACTCCTAGGACATTATGTTATACAATACATGCATGTTTTGTTCAACCAAGTTCATATTTATATCAAAAAACAGCTTTTTACATTAGCATGTGACGTTCAGAACTAGCAAACATACCGAAAACTTCCGGTGAATTTACTAAATTACTCACGATAAACGTTCACAAAAAACAAATTATTTTAAGAATTATAGATACAGAACTCCTTTATGCAATTGCGGTGTCAGATTTTAAAATAGCTTTTCGGCAAAAGCACATTTTGCAATATTCTGAGTAGATAGCTCGGCCATCACAGGCTAGCTAAATTGACACCCACCAAGTTTGGCGTTCACCAAACTCAGAATTACTATAAGAAAAATTGGATTACTTTTGCTGTTCTTCGTCAGAATGCACTCCCAGGACTTCTACTTCAACCACAAATGTTGTTTTGGTTCAAAATAATCCATAGTTATGTTCAAATATCCTCTGTTTTGTCCGTGCGTTCAGGTCGCTATCCGAACGGTGACGTGCGGACGCATGTCGTGACAAAAAATGTCAAAATATTCCATTACCGTACTTCGAAGCATGTCAAACGCTGTTTAAAATACATTTTTATGCGATTCTTCTCGTAAAATAGCGATAATATTCCGACCGGGAGACGTTGTTTTCGTTCAAAGACTGAAAGAAGAAAATGGTGTCTTCACATGCACGCGCGCACCCGTGTCATTGTTCTCAGATCGACCACTTTCCAAATGCGCTACCGTTTTTCAGCCAGGGACTGCAGAGTCATCATTCCCCGTTCTGGCGCCTTCTGAGAGCCTATGGGAGCCTTAGAAAATGTCACGTTACAGCAGAGATCCTCTGTTTTCGATAAAGAGTCTATAGAAGGCCAAGAAATGGTCAGACAGGGCACTTCCTGTATAGAATCTACTCAGGTTTTGGCCTGCCATATGAGTTCTGTTATACTCAGACACCATTCAAACTTTAGGGTGTTTTCTATCCAAATCAAACAATTATATGCATATTCTAGTTTCTGGGCAGGAGTAATAATCACATTAAATCGGGTACGTTTTTTATCCGGCCGTGGAAATACTGCCCCCTAGCCCCAACAGGTTAAGAGATGTACCTTTATAGGATGATGAACAGTCAAACACCACTCGTATTGTTCCTTTGCACTTAGGGTGAACGCCATGGTGTGGTATGTATCATACCTTGCCTTTCTCTCTGAGAAGCTGTTCTTGTGGTACCTTTTCGGCATAACCTTTTGTTATCATCTCTTCCATGAAGCCTTTGTACTCTGCAGCGTAACCTTCATCCTTCTTGAACTTCCTGATTATATTTAGAGCCCGCTGCTTTGCCATGTCACGATTGTTCGGCAGGACTACATGTTTGTTGCGAAAGGGCAACGGTAAGTAGTAGTGACGGTCTTTGAGGGTTATGGAGCTTGATACTATCTCCATAAACTTACGATCCTCAGCTGACATCTCACTTTTCTCTTCATACTCTCTCTCAGGGAAGTCATGGTTGTACTGATTTACAAGAAGAACCCCCAGGTTGGCCATTGAGATACAATTGGCCATCACCGTAGGACATCCAGATTCTTCTGCCATGGTACAATTGTTAAGAGGACCGTTCATCACCCATCCAAAGATGGTTTTCACTGCATATGGTTCGTTGCCTTGGCTATTTATGATTTGCCAGGGTTCCATTGCCTTTGGAGCATTTACGCCAATCAGGAGTTCGACGTTCACATCAATTTCCTTCAACTGAACCTCTTTCAGGTATGGCCACCTTTTGAGATCTTTCTGAGTGGGAATGTTCTCTCTTGTCACTGGGATCTTATTTTGGGTGTAGACCTTTGGTAATGCAAGAAATGTGTTGCCTTCCATGTTGCCAATCTCTAATCCAGATATCTCAAAGCTCTTGGAAGGACTCTCCTGCCCCATCGTGCATAGCAGAATTTCAGTCTCACTGCATTTAGCATTCAGCTGCCTCATGAGTCTCTCCTTACAAAATGTTGCCGAGCTACCAGAATTGAGTAACGCATAGGTTAACACAGACTTGCTTCCATTTGCCACCTTTACTTGAACTGGCACAATTGCAAGTGCACAATCTGTACCGGCCCCGGTATCTTCACCAGCTTCCAGTGAAACAAGAGCACTGCTGACAGTCTCCTCCAGTTTTACTGCTACACCACTCATATCTGCCTTTTGAGATCTAAATCTCTCTCTTCCTTCAATGTGCAGGATAGTGGGGTGCTTTCTTTGACAGGTCATCCTTCTTTTACATTCTTTGCTTAAGTGTCCTCTCATCAAACAGCCAAAACAAAGGCCTTTTGATCTCAGAAACTCAACCTTGGATTCGTGCGGCTGTGCCTTCACCTGTTGGCAGTCAACCAATAAATGCTCTCCAGCACAAAATACGCATGAGATACTGGGAGCATCAGAAGGGTAGGTGCCTGGTCTCTTTACTTTTAATGTTTGTTCTTTTAGAGGTTTTTCAGAGTCACAATCTGCCACTACAGCTACTGCAGTGGCAAAGCTGCTTCCCCTACTCTTGGACTTGAACTGCTGTTTAAAGTCAGCTTCTGTTCTGGTTTTTAAACACTTTTTGTTGGACAGGGGATCTTGAATATCTCCATACAACGGATCCTGCAGTATTTTGGCCTGTTTTTCCATGAACGTCACAAGGTCACTGAACTGGGCCCTCAGGTGTCTTCTCTCTAAAATATCACATGCCGTAGACCTCCATTTTTCCCTTAGTTTGTAGGGAAGTTTTGACATTATCAACTTTATGTTGGAGGGAAGATTAAGCTCTTCCATGTTCTGTAGGTCTTGCATAGCGTTACAGCAACCTCTAAGATAGAGTGCATAGCCACCCAGCCCCTTTCCATCATCCAGTTTGATGTTTGTCCAGTTCCAAGCTTTGTCCATGTAAGCAGTGGTGACTTTGATTTCATTGCCAGTGTTCCTTTAGCAACCTCTTAGCCTCTGCATAGCCTCTTCTGGCTTCCATATGCAGACAACTACGTACCAGATCCTTGGGCTGACCAGTGGTGTACTGTTCCAGGTAATAGAGCCTATCCTGGTGACTGCTTGTCTTGTATACCATGTTCAAATGCATGCATGAATGGCCTAAAGTTTAGAGGATCACCGTCAAACATAGATATCTCCCTAACAGGGAGTGTGGCCTGTTTGTGCTGTAGTACAAGGAGGTCAGCAATTTCATTCTGCCTTTGCATGACAGTAGAGAGGTTATCATGGCTGGTATTATGGCTGATACCCATAGTGTTGATTCTGTGTTGATTGCTAGACCTTGCTGTTGGCTGCTGAGGGGTTTGGTTTATGACTGTTTTCTGAATAGGTTTTGATGGCTTTGTTGTCGGTTGTTGTAAAACCCTTTGCAGTGGGGTCTTTGGAACTGCACCTAATGCAGCAAACTCAACAGGTGATGGTTCAGGTTCCACATAGACCTCGGGTTCCTGGTTCTCAAAATAAGAGTTCATTCCATCTTCTTGGCTTAGTAAATGGGCTGCCACAGCATGGGATTGAGAAGTTGACTCAACACTCTCCAGGACCTTTAGTTTGGCATTATATGCTGCCATGTCCGTTTCCAGTGCCATTTTCTCCATCCTAACATTCAGTTGAGCTCTCTGTTGTTCCAGTTGAGCTTTCTCCAGTTCCAGTGCATGCTTGTCCTCCTGTAATGATGCTTGGCGAGCTAGTAGAGCTGCTCGTTCTGCCTCAGCTTTTAGGCGTGCAGAGGTCACTGAGGAAGCAGTCTTAGAATACTTTGTTTTACTTGATGTTTTTGACACATTGGAAATGCTGTCGTGTGGTTCAATGAGCGTTTGTGGCTCAACTTCAGCTTTTTTCCATATTTCCACCTCTTTCAGGAAATGTTCATAAGTTCTCATTCTTGGTTGATAATAGTTAATGCTCTCCTGGTCCTGTTCCTCCTCTGTGACCAGCTCTAGCACAGATTCATGAGCATTCTTAAAGTCATTGAAAACAGCATCAAATCCTTCAAGACTCTCATTCACAGTTTCAATGTTTCCTCCATCAACAAGAAGGACTTTTATTTCATTCATTTTGCGTGTACACACTCCAAGTTTGCCTCTCCGGGCTGCATAGAGTGAATTTAGATGCTCCTCTGCCCTCTCCAGTGGAGTCTTATTTGGGATTTCATCCTCCATCATTCACTTTTAGTTCACTCAATTTACAACGACACAGTTGTTGGTTTGATTGTTAAACGTAATGCCCCTTTAGACCTCCTTTAATGCTTTAAAAACAGTCATCCATTTCAACAAATTGAACCATTTTGAATTGAACATGTGCAAGTCCGGCATTTTAGATGCGTTTTAAACTTTTCATATCATTATAAGTTGTCACTTTAATGAAGTTTAAACACGCAGTATCTTTAGATCCTTAAGTTGCATTCGTTGCGTGGATGCACTGCATTTCCAAGTTAGGCCAAATATTAGACATTTGATTAGTCTACATTGTGCATAGAATCTCAGTGTTCGCCAAACTTAAACTTCTTAATTATTTTCACAGCGCTGTGTTTTGTGGAATTCCATTCCCAAGTTTATCAAACATTCCAATTATAAGCACATTTGCGCTTCCATAATATGCATGATCAAACGATCGCGTTGAACAGGGCAGCTCATTCATTCGCAGTGGTTACTCACGGCTGGCGAATTCTAGGAGTTCACGTTCTTCCAAGCGAGCTGTCCTAATGGTCTGAATGCAATTAAAAATAGAACAATATCCAGCGTGTGTACGAACCGGAGATTTCCTTCCGATAGCAATCCTTAACGGAGGTTTTTTACTTAATTGAAGTGGCTTCCTTTCCTCTTTACCATAGCCACTGCCGAAGCCTGAAGCGGGGTTGTTTGGTACGCATACAGTCCACACTCAAGGTTTCCAAAAAAGCCAAACATTCAATGAGATCCAGGGATATGGTGCAACAAAAATGTTTATTATTCTTATATCTAACAGGAAAAGGATTATCCAATCAACTTAAAACATAGATTACTTGATATGGAAAATACATAATATTAAATGTCTGTATGGTCAAAAAACTATACCGCTCCCGCGTCTAGCAAGGACTCCCTCCCCCTGAAGGCCCAACTTCCTGCCTTTATCCAAACACACTTACCACTACCACAGTACAATTAATGGGCAAGAGGGGGGGCCAAAAACTAACAACAAATGAATATATGTCAATCAGGTAAATATAAATCATAAAGGTACCTAATATTTCATCATATACATTCATATTTAATATATTTACACAAATATATAGGGAGCTCGGTATGTTCAGTCTTTTATACAAATATGTCCGAATCGGCTCTAACAACCATGGAGAACCAAGTACCAGACTGAGGGTAGAACCATGGTAGAACCAGGTACCAGACTGAGGGTAGAACCAGATACCAGACTGAGGATAGAACCATGGTAGAACCAGGTACCAGACTGAGGGTAGAACCAGATACCAGACTGAGGGTAGAACCAGGTACCAGACTGAGGGTAGAACCATGGTAGAACCAGGTACCAGACTGAGGATAGAACCATGGTAGAACCAGGTACCAGACTGACTCATGGTAGAACCAAGTACCAGACTGAGGGTAGAACCATGGTAGAACCAGGTACCAGACTGAGGATAGAACCATGGTAGAACCAGGTACCAGACTGAGGGTAGAACCATGGTAGAACCAGGTACCAGACTGACTCATGGTAGAACCAGGTACCAGACTGAGGATAGAACCAGGTACCAGACTGACTCATAGCAGAACCAGGTACCAGCCAGAGGGTAGAACCAGATACCAGACTGAGGATAGAACCATGGTAGAACCAGGTACCAGACTGAGGGTAGAACCAGGTACCAGACTGACTCATAGTAGAACTAGGTACCAGAAAGACACATGGTAGTAGAGCCTGGTAGTACACTAGAACAATGGTTGAATGTCAGGAAGACCTCAAAATACCACACACTTTACCAGATGTAAAGCAGACTGGTAAACAAAAAAATCCTCTCGTTTGTTATTTGACACACAGTTGAGAAAACATTAATCTCATCGGTTCCAGCAAGATATATGATAGGGTGATGTCATATTGTCAATCAAAATAACTATTTTTGACACAAAATAAATAGGAATACATGAGATGTGGAATAACCGGAAGCCTGTTTTGAGGATACTCTACTAGCTTAATACCAACCATTCTAATACCAACAATTCACATCCAGAATTGAGAAAGTAGTAAACAATCACATCATCACCAATAACTTCTGTGACTCTGGTTGGTCAGCATCACATCATCACCAATAACTTCTGTGACTCTGGTTGGTCAGAATCACATCATCACCAATAACTTCTGTGACTCTGGTTGGTCAGCATCACATCGTCACCAATAACTTCTGTGACTCTGGTTGGTCAGCATCACATCATCACCAATAACTTCTGTGACTCTGGTTGGTCAGCATCACATCATCACCAATAACTTCTGTGACTCTGGTTGGTCAGCATCACATCATCACCAATAACTTCTGTGACTCTGGTTGGTCAGAATCACATCATCACCAATAACTTCTGTGACTCTGGTTGGTCAGCATCACATCGTCACCAATAACTTCTGTGACTCTGGTTGGTCAGCATCACATCATCACCAATAACTTCTGTGACTCTGGTTGGTCAGCATCACATCATTGACATTTTTCACTTCAAGTTTTTATTAGTCCCTCCACCCCACCGGCAATTTGATAGCATGCAAAAATCAATCAAGAGATAAAAACAAATCAATAAAATATTGCATAGGTAATCTCCTTAGAAATACATCACGTACAGTGCATTCGGAAAGTATTCAGACCCTTATTATAAAATTGATTTGACTCTTTTCCCCCGCCTTCATCAATCTACACACAATAACACATGATGACAAAGTAAAAACAGTTTTTTTAGACATTTTTGTAAATATCACATTTACATAAGTATTCAGACCCTTTACACAGTATTTTATTGAAACACCTTTGGCAGCGATTACAGCCTCAAGTCTTCCTGGGTATGACGCTACAAGCTTGGAACACCTGTATTTGGAGAGTTTCTCCCATTCTTCTCTGCAGATCCTCTCAAGCTCTGTCAGGTTGGATGGGGAGAGTTGCTGCACAGCTATTTTCAGGTTTCTCCAGAGATGTTCGATCAGGTTCAAGTCCGTGCTCTGGCTGGACCACTCAAGGACATTCAGAGACGTGTCCTTAACCCACTACTGCGTTGTCTTGGCTGTGTGCTTAGGGTCGGCATCGTGTTAGAAGGTGAACCTTCGACCTAGTCTGAGGTGCCGAGCGCTCTGGATCACGTTTTCTTCAAGGATCTCTCTGTACTTTGCTCCGTTCATCTTTCCCCTCAATCCTGACTAGTCTCCCAGTCCCTGCCGCTGAAAAACATTCCCACAGCATGATGCTTCAACCACCATGCTTCACCGTAGGGATGGTGCCAAGTTTCCTCCAGATGTGACACTTGGCATTCAGGCCAAAGAGTTCAATCTTGGTTTCATCAAACCAGAGAATCTTGATTCTCATGGTCTGAGAGTCCTTTAGGTGCCTTTTGGTAAACTCCAAGCGGGCTGTCATGTGCCTTTTACTGAGGAGTGGCTTCCATCTGGCCACTTTACCATAAAGACCTGACTGGTGGAATGCTGCAGAGATGGTCAGAGATGGTTGTTAGGCCTCAGAGGCCCATTGTATAATCTTCAATATCATCACAAAATCCTTTTTTATTTTGAAAAATGGACTTTCTGATGACTAACTTATTACACATCTTTGAATGTTTTCTGTTGTTGAACGTCAATAAAGAAACCAGACTGCAATGAAAGGTTGTTGTCATTCTACATCCTCGTCACTTATTTACATATTTACATCTTAAACAAGGTTATAATGAAAGTTTAAATCACGGTATGTAAGTATATTTAGCCTTCCCTGTGGCTCAGTTGGTAGAGCATGGTATGTGCAACGCCAGGGTTGTGGGTTTGATTCCCACGGGGGGCCAGCACAAAAAACAAAAACAAATGCATGAAATGAAACGTATGAATTCACTACTGTAAATCGCTCTGGATAAGAGCGTCTGCTAAATGACTAAAATGTATATTTGCAAGTTATTGTTTTATAACTTCAGCTCTGGAAGGTTTAACTCATTCACAGTAAAAGGTATTTCTACTCTGATCCTTACAAAATAAGAAACACCTGTTTTAGTGACTGCTAGTAAAAAGAAAAAAAAAAAAATCGATGGAATTTTCCGTGATCAGACACTTTCTTTTCCAGATAGTAAATTAAACACATATCTGCACCAAAACAAACTACAGAAAGCATTGAGTCTTACTGTCACAACATCTACAGAAGGTGGCGCCTCTCCCCGTTCGGGCGGCACTCGGCGGTCGTCGTCGCCGGCCTACTAGCTTGCCACCGATCTCCTTTTCTTTTTCATTTAGTGATGTCTGTTTAGGTTAGCACCTGTGTTGTGTTGGTTCATTAGTGGGGGGTATTTAGTCTGTCTGTTTTTGGTTTGGTTTTGTGCGGGATTATTTTGTGTCGTCTATTCATAGGTTGGGGATTTGATTTTCCTCTGCCGTTCTGTGTTTAGGCATTAGGGTTTGCTGGGCTGCGTCCCGACTCATTTAGGGTTTTGCCTGTCGCTTGAGTTTTGTACCCTGCCTTGTTTTCGCGGCACTTTTGGACTTTGTTCATTAAACGTCTGTTTCACGTACCTTCGTCTCCTGCGCCTGACTTCACCCCTCCTGCGTATTAGAGTCGTTCTGACACTTACATTTGATAAGGGAAGACGCACAAGTAATATAATATTAATAAAATAATAACTTTATTGAAAGAATAAGGTTAGGGGAATACAATTGTCTTATTTGACCTGAAAACAAAATGCAAGTTACATCACAATCATAACAGCAACATCACACACAACCACTCAACTGCATTATGGTGCCACACAAGCATCCCACGTCATATTCTCCTTTCTATATTTCCTGTAGCAAAGCCAACAATTTCTAGAGTAGTCCTCAAGTACATTAACTTAAGGCTAGGCGTCCCGCTAGCGGGACAACTGTCGACAACATCCGGTGAAATTGGAGGGCGCGCAATTCAAATAAATAATCGTAATATTAAACATTTATGAACATACAAGTATCTAATATCGATTAAAAGCTTAAATTATTGTTAAGGTAACTGCGTTGTCCGATTTACAATAGGCTTTACAGCAAAAGCATACCATGCGATTGTTTTAGGTCAGCGCCCCACATCAACATATTTTTCAACCAGCACAGGCTTCATAAAATCACAAATAGCGATTAAATAATCACTTACTTTTTGAAAATCTTCCTCTGTTTGCAATCCCAAGGGACCCAGCTACAACACGAATGGTCATTTTGTTAGATAAAATCCTTCTTTATATCGCAAAAAGTCTGTTTAGTTGGTGCCATCGATTTCAGTAATCCACTCGTTCAACATGCAGACAAAGGAGTCCAAAAAGCCACCACTAAACTTTGTTCAAACAAGTCAAACTACATTTCTATTTAATCCTCAGGTACCCTAAAATGTAAATAAACTATAATATTTCATACGGAAAGAAGTATGTTCAATAGAAAACTAAAATTATAAAGTGCGCGCCCACAGACTAATTTTCCACTGTGACTCTTTGTACCAAAACACCAAATTCTTCCTCGTTTTGGAAGAAACAAGCCTGAAACCTTGAACAAAGACTGTTGACATCTACTGGAAGCCATAGGAATTGCAATCTGGGAGCTGGAATTACATAGGACCCATAGCTTTTCATTGAAAGAGCATGGAATCTCAAAACAAAATATTTGCATACCATATCAATTGTGTTATAGTCTCATACATTATTTTAACATTTCTACAAACTTCAAATTGTTGTCTATCCAATGGTACCAATTATATGCATATCCTGGCCTCTGGGCCTGAGTAACAAGCAGTTTAATTTGGGCACGTCAGTCAGGCGGAAATTCCGAAAAAAGGACCTTAAAACCTCTTACATCTACACGTTCCGCTAGCGGAACACCTGCTCCAATATCCAATGATGGGCGTGGCGCGAAATACAAACTCCTCGAAAATCCGAAAACTTCAATTTTTCAAACATATGACTATTTTACACCATTTTAAAGACAAGACTCTCCTTTATCTAACCACACTGTCCGATTTCAAAAAGGCTTTACAGCGAAAGCAAAACATTAGATTATGTCAGCAGAGTACCCAGCCAGAAATAATCAGACACCCATTTTTCAAGCTAGCATATAATGTCACATAAACCCAAACCACAGCTAAATGCAGCACTAACCTTTGATGATCTTCATCAGATGACACTCCTAGGACATTATGTTATACAATACATGCATGTTTTGTTCAATCAAGGTCTTATTTATATCAAAAACCAGCTTTTTACATTAGCATGTGACGTTCAGAACTAGCATTCCCACCGAACACTTCCGGTGAATTTACTAAATTACTCACGATAAACGTTCACAAAAAACATAACATTTATTTTAAGAATTATAGATACAGAACTCCTTTATGCAATCGCGGTGTCCGATTTTAAAATAGCTTTTCGGTGAAAGCACATTTTGCAATATTCTGAGTACATAGCTCAGCCATCACGGCTAGCTATTTTGACACCCACCAAGATTTGTACTCACCAAACTCAGATTTACTATAAGAAAAATTGGATTACCTTTGCTGTTCTTCGTCAGAATGCACTCCCAGGACTTCTACTTCAATAACAAATGTTGGTTTGGTTCCAAATAATCCATAGTTATATCCATAGAGCGGCGTTTTGTTCGTGCGTTCAAGACACCACCTTTTTGTGACAAAAAAATTCTAAATATTCCATTACCGTACTTCGAAGCATGTCAAACGCTGTTTAAAATCTATTTTTATGCGATTTTTCTCGTAAAAAAGCGATAATATTCCAACCGGGAGTCGTTGTTTTCGTTCAAAGACTGAAAATTAAAACATGGACTCTTCACGTGCATGCGCGCGCCATTCTCATTGTCCTCAGATCGACCACTTACAAAATGCGCTACTGTTTTTCAGCCATTACATTTACATTTTAGTCATTTAGCAGACGCTCTTATCCAGAGCGACTTACAGTAGTGAATGCATACATTTCATTTCATGCATTTTTTTTTGTATTTTTTTTTTGTACTGGCCATGGCCATGGCCTGCAAAGCCATCATTCAACTTTCTGGCGCCTTCTGAGAGCCTATGGGAGCCTGAGAAAATGTCACGTTACCGCAGAGATCCCTTGTTTTGGATAGAGATGATCAAGAAGGCCAAGAAATGGTCAGAGAGGGCGCTTCCTGTTTGGAATCTTCTCAGGTTTTGGCCTGCCATATGAGTTCTGTTATACTCACAGACACCATTCAAACAGTTTTAGAAACTTTGGAGTGTTTTCTATCCAAAGCTAATAATTATATACATATTCTAGTTTCTGGGCAGGAGTAATAATCAGATTAAATCGGGTACTTTTTTATCCGGCCGTGAAAATACTGCGTCCTATCCATAACAGGATTTATTAACCTGGACAATATTATATATATTATTTCAAGTTTCACTCTTTTTGTTCTGACAATCAGCCAAATGTTAGCTTGGTATTCAATCCATTTGCGCTATATAGCCAACTCCTATGTAAAGCCAACTCCTATGTAAAGCCAACTCCTATGTAGAGGGTTAAAGGGGAACCAGCTTGGTGTAGACAGCAGCCACCTCTACCAGCATCAACCTAGGAGGGTTAAGGGGGAACCAGCTTGGTATATACAGCAGCCACCTCTACCAGCATCAACCTAGGAGGGTTAAGGGGGAACCAGCTTGGTATAGACAGCAGCCACCTCTACCAGCATCAACCTAGGAGGGTTAAGGGGGAACCAGCTTGGTATATACAGCAGCCACCTCTACCAGCATCAACCTAGGAGGGTTAAGGGGGAACCAGCTTGGTATATACAGCAGCCACCTCTACCAGCATCAACCTAGGAGGGTTAAGGGGGAACCAGCTTGGTATATACAGCAGCCACCTCTACCAGCATCAACCTAGGAGGGTTAGAGGGGAACCAGCTTGGTATATACAGCAGCCACCTCTACCAGCATCAACCTAGGAGGGTTAGAGGGGAACCAGCTTGGTGTAGACAGCAGCCACCTCTACCAGCATCAACCTAGGAGGGTTAAAGGGGAACCAGCTTGGTATATACAGCAGCCACCTCTACCAGCATCAACCTAGGAGGGTTAAGGGGGAACCAGCTTGGTGTATACAGCAGCCACCTCTACCAGCATCAACCTAGGAGGGTTAAAGGGGAACCAGCTTGGTGTATACAGCAGCCACCTCTACCAGCATCAACCTAGGAGGGTTAAAGGGGAACCAGCTTGGTATATACAGCAGCCACCTCTACCAGCATCAACCTAGGAGGGTTAAAGGGGAACCAACTTGGTATATACAGCAGCCACCTCTACCAGCATCAACCTAGGAGGGTTAAAGGGGAACCAGCTTGGTATATACAGCAGCCACCTCTACCAGCATCAACCTAGGAGGGTTAAAGGGGAACCAACTTGGTATATACAGCAGCCACCTCTACCAGCATCAACCTAGGAGGGTTAAAGGGGAACCAACTTGGTGTATACAGCAGCCACCTCTACCAGCATCAACCTAGGAGGGTTAAAGGGGAACCAACTTGGTGTATACAGCAGCCAATTGTTTTCACTGACATTTGAGAAAACATGTAACATGTTTTAATATCTGATAGTCCATAAGTTAAATATTTATGATCATGTATGCCTGTTTAATAGCACAAACCAGATAAGGTGCATCAAAGCTGGGACCGAGAGATTGAGAAACAGCTTCTATCTCAAGGCCATCAGACTGCTAAACAAGCAATCACTAACTCAGAGAGGCTGCTGCCTACACTGAGACCCAATCACTAGTCACTTTAAACTATGCCACTTTAAATAATGCAACTTTAATAATGTTTACATTTATTTGTTACGTTCCCCAGTTTCTGTGTTGTGGTTTGTGTATTTGTATGTATTTCAGGAAATGGCTTCCTGAAATTCTCCAAGCAGCTGATTGGTCGGCCCCATTACTGATTGGAGAGCTGACCCCGCCTCCTCGTCAGGACGTAGCTGTCTCCAATTAACAACTCCTTCTCCAGCTATATAAGCCAGTGTTCTGTTGCTCAGAGAGATGATTGCTGAGGGGGATATTTGCTGAGCGAGGTGGTTGATGGCAGAGGGTTTTATATATGTTGGTTGTTTCTCAGAAAGGGAATTGGGTATGTACTGAGTTAGTTGTTGCTGAGAAAGCTTATTGATATGTTCTGTGTTTGGTGCTCAGAGAGTTTTCTTTAATGTCCTGGGTTAGTGTTTTGTTGTGAAGTAGTTTGTACATTTGTGTTATTCTGTTTCATTTGTTCCCAGGGGGGAAGGCACCTAGGGAGTGCTTAGGCAAGAGACCCGCGGGGATACATTACCCGTAGTAGTTTATTCTCTATGCACACTAGGAAAGACCTGGGCGGACCACCCCTGTATTTTGGTTAGTGCACCAGGTGGTGCTAGTTAGGTAAGTAGTGGGTAGGCAGGTAAGGTAGGAGAGGGGGCTTTGATATTTACTTTCTTTGCTTTGGTTCCGTCCAGCCCCTTTTCCCCAAACTTACCGTGCGGAGGAATAAATTCCCTGTAAACGGTATTCTCTGCCTTTTTGTCATCCTTACTCACACCAACAGTCCCATACCTCTTTCACACCACGGAGAGTTGAGTTGTAGCAGGGTGTTGCGTTCCCTCTTTCTAGAGGCGTGCGTAACAATCTTACATTACTCATATCATATGTGTATATACTGTATTTTCTACTATCTACTGCACCTTGCCTATGCCGCTCGGCCATCGCTCATCCATATACTTATATGTACATATTCTCATTCACCCCTTTAGATTTGGGTGTATTAGGTAGTTGTTGGGGAACTGTTAGATTACTGGTTAGATATTACATCACTGTCAGGAACTGGAAGCACAAGCATTTCCCTACACTCGCATTAACACCTGCTAACCGTGTGTATGTGACCAATAAAATGTGATTTGATTTGATAAACTAAGCAGGACAATTTAGTTACCAATCTGCCCCCTTCATAGTCTTGTGATCTATTAACATAAGGATTATGCAAGACAAAGACAAAATACCTGAAGTTTCTGCTTGTTCACCCTCGTTCATTCACTGGTGGGTTATTTTTCTGCTGAAAGACAAATTCCAGAAAAATAGGTCAAGAGGTAAGAATATCTATTCATTCATCTCCTACAGCTTGTTATTGCCTGTTCACTGCTACAGCTGTACTAAAAATCACCAGCTAAAAAAAAACAAGTAACAGAGGTTGCCTGCCCTTGTACCAACCAAACACTGGCAATGTAGATGTGAACGGTATTCATCTAACTAGCCACCTAGTTAGTTAGCCTAAGCTAATTGTGTAATGTTAAATCCAAGCCAGCAAGCCAATTTAGCTTTGTAGTTCATGTGCGTGGATTAACAACCACAGTGAATATTTTCAGAATGTGAACATGAAAAACCTGACAATAATAACAAAGATGATCTTATCTAGCTAGCTAACGCTAGATAAGCAATCAACGTGAACCCAGCTAGCTAGTATGCTAACTAGCTAGAATACAGCTGGCTAGTTATCTATACTGAGCAAAAAAATATAAAATGCAACATGCAACAATTTCAAAGATTTTACTGAGTTACAGTTTATATAAAAGAAATCGGTCAATTTAAAAAAATTCATTAGGCCCTAATCTATGGATTTCATATGACTGTGAATACAAATATGCATATTTTGGTCACAGACACTTTAAAAAATAGGTAGGGGCGTGAATCAGAAAACCAGTCAGTATCTGGTGTGACCACCATTTGCCTCATGCAGCGTGACACATCTCCTTTGCATAGAGTTGATCAAGCTTTTGATTGTGGCCTGTGGAATGTTGTCCCACATCAATGGCTGTGCAACGTTGCTGGATATTGGCGGGAAATGGAACACACTGTCATACCCGTCGACCCAGAGCATCCCAAACATGCTCAGTGGGTATGTCTGAGGAGTATGCAGGCCACGGAAGAACTGGGACATTTTCAGCTTCCAGGAATTGTATACAGATCCTTGTGACATGGGGCCGTGCATTATCATGCTGAAACGTGAGGTGATGGCGGCGGATGAATGACACGATAATGGACCTTTTGGATCTCGTCACGGTATCTCTGTGTATTCAAATTGACATCAATAAAATGCAGTTTTGTTTGTTGTCCGTAGGTTATGCCTGCCCATACCATAACCCCACCGCCACCACGGAGCACTCGGTTCACAACGTTGACATCAGCAAACCGCTCGCCCACACAACACAAACACGTGGTCTGCGGTTGTGAGGCCGGTTAGATGTACAGCACAAGTTCTCTAAAACGACGTTGGAGCCGGTTTATGATAGAGAAATAAACATTCAATTCTCTGGCAACAGCTCTGATGGACATTCCTGTAGTCAGCATGCCAATTGCACTCCCCCTCAAAACTTGAGTCATCTGTGGCTTTGTGTTGTTTGACAAAACTGCACATTTTAGAGTGGCCTTTTATTGTCCCCCAGCACAAGGTGCACCTGTGTAACGATCATGCTGTTTAATCAGCTTCTTGATAAGCCACACCTGTCAGGTGGATGGATTATCTTGGCAAAGGAGAAATTATCACTAACAGGGATGTTAAATGTGTGCAAAAAAAAATAGAAATAAATTAGCTTTTTGTGCGTACGGCAAATTTCTGGTATCTTTTATTTCAGCTCATGAAACATGGGACAAACACTTAAAATGTTCCTTTTATATTTTTGTTCAGTGTAGAATGAATGGCTATTTATCATTAAAGAGCAATTCTGCCACTTTGAACCTCATATTCATTATCTACAGCACCATACCAGTGTCTACTGTACATCTGGAAAAACAGTTTCTATGATCTGTGGTTAAAAAAAAAATGCTTCTCTGTGACATCACAGGGTAGGATTTAAAAATAAGGAACAACTGTGATTTTCAAAACCTGCAGTGAGTTTCTAACCAGAGGAAGGGTTTTGTCTTGCTACCTACATCACTGATTCGCTTAGTGTTTGAATATAAAGTGTTTATAAAATGTGTAAAATTTTGATGATGTCATCGGGTAGATATTTTTTTTCTACAAAAAAACATAGAAATTAGCTATTTTCAAATATTTAGCCACTGGTATTGTGCTGGAGAAAATGAAAATTAGCTTTAAAAGTGGTGGAATTTCCCTTTAATTTAACGGTCGAAAATGGATGTAGCAACTGGCGATTGCCTCTTTAAGGACAGCATAACGTTAGGAAGGTGCTACACATGAATGATAATGAGTGTATTTACTGCCATATGAATTAATATTGTAAGTGTGTTTGCTGCCATATTAACTAATATTATAAGTGTATTTGCTGCCATATGAATTAATATTGTAAGTGTGTTTGCTGCCATATGAATTAATATTGTAAGTGTGTTTGCTGCCATATGAATTAATATTGAACATGTATTTACTTCCATATGAATACTTCCATATGTGTATTTACTGTCACATGAATGACAAGTTCTAGGCAGAACATACAATCATCTTGTTAAATTCTTCTATATCTTTTCCATCTGTGTGGAAATGGTTGTATTGTGTTGTGTCCTGGGGATCTGTAAATAACCTGGTGTCTTAGGAAGAGAGGAAATTAGTTACCATACCTTACGTTACTGTATCAGGATAGTCAGCCCTTCCTCTCTGGTGACATCATACAGGGCTGGAACACAGTTACAGGGCTGGAACACGGTTACAGGGCTAGGAAACGGTTACAGGGCTGGAACACGGTTACAGGGCTGGACCACGGCTACAGGGCTAGGACACGGTTACAGGGCTGGAACACGGTTACAGGGCTAGGACACGGTTACAGGGCTGGAACACGGTTACAGGGCTAGGACACGGTTACAGGGCTAGAACACGGTTACAGGGCTGGGACACACTTACAGGGCTGGGACACGGTTACAGGGCTGGAACACGGTTACAGGGCTGGGACACACTTACTGGGCTGGGACACGGTTACAGGGCTGGGACACAGTTACAGGGCTGGGACACGGTTACAGGGCTGGGACACGGTTACAGGGCTGGGACACACTTACAGGGCTGGGACACGGTTACAGGGCTGGGACACGGTTACAGGGCTGGGACATGGTTACAGGGCTGGGACACGGTTACAGGGCTGGGACACACTTACAGGGCTGGAACACACTTACGGGGCTTGACACGGTAACAGGGCTGGAACACGGTTACAGGACTGGGAAAAACATGGACGTAAGAATAACCCATAGACAAACAAAAGCATGAGGTCTGACTGAATGGTGGAGCTAAAAGCCAGTTTATGGGTTTGTGGCAAACAGATGAATAATACATTTAACAAAGCATTAGGACACACATCTATTTATAATGACAGGGGCTTCACTGACAGGAGAGGCATTTAAGTTGTCACACTCCATGTGTATAATTCACACTGTCAGAGGGCTCCAAATGGGCCACCACCTATGGAATCTGGCGTGGCTCTCTCCGCTCAGATTAAAGAACAGATGTATTAATAAGGCTTTTAACTGTGGCAGCCATCGGCATTGCATGTGAGTGTGTGACAAGTCCCTTGGGGACTTGACGCTGTCACAGAAAGGTTTCCACAACCTACTACAGGACTTTTCAAACAACAAGTTAAGATCACGGTGGCTCTCCGCGCTGCCAAAGCTGACTCTCTCTCCTCTGTTCTCATCCTCCGAGATCTATCCGCTGCCTTTCACACCCTGAACCATCAGATTAGGGCTGTCTCCGAGATCTATCCTCTGCCTTTCACACCCTGAACCATCAGATTAGGGCTGTCTCCGAGATCTATCCGCTGCCTTTCACACCCTGAACCATCAGATTAGGGTTGTCTCCGAGATCTATCCGCTGCCTTTCACACCCTGAACCATCAGATTAGGGCTGTCTCCGAGATCTATCCACTGCCTTTCACACCCTGAACCATCAGATTAGGGCTGTCTCCGAGATCTATCCACTGCCTTTCACACCCTGAACCATCAGATTAGGGCTGTCTCTGAGATCTATCCGCTGCCTTTCACACCCTGAACCATCAGATTAGGGCTGTCTCCGAGATCTATCCGCTGCCTTTCACACCCTGAACCATCAGATTAGGGTTGTCTCTGAGATCTATCCTCTGCCTTTCACACCCTGAACCATCAGATTAGGGCTGTCTCCGAGATCTATCCGCTGCCTTTCACACCCTGAACCATCAGATTAGGGCTGTCTCTGAGATCTACCCGCTGCCTTTCACACCCTGAACCATCAGATTAGGGCTGTCTCTGAGATCTATCCGCTGCCTTTCACACCCTGAACCATCAGATTAGGGCTGTCTCCGAGATCTATCCGCTGCCTTTCACACCCTGAACCATCAGAATAGGGCTGTCGCCGAATTAAAAATAATCTTGGTAGACCAAAAGTCATCTGTTCTTTCGACCATCTTTCGACATTTTTTTAAATGTGTATTTATACACATATAGACACACCCTATGCGTTTTAATTAAATATGTTTGATGAAATAAAACACAAATGACTCAAGAGGGAGTCAGAGATCAAGATAACCTGAACCGACCATCCTCCTCCCGCTCCTATTGGCTTTCATAGATTCTGCCGTTACTTACATGAAGTTGCCGTAAATAGCCTACACGAGGAGTCTGCAACCTTTCTCATTTGGAATGACAATTTATCTGACAATTTCTACCGATTCATATGCACATTTTTGTGGAACAGTTTAATTTAATTTATAATAAACGTCTTCATATCTCAAAATCATTGTCATGTGGTTAATCAAAATTATATCCAAATCTAAATGAAAATGATACAAACATAAAAATACATGATATTGTCATTAATAACTATGTAAAAATAGCCTATAAAGCCAACAAGTAAAAACATTGCAGACTGCAGGTAGAAAATATTCTGAAAAATAAAGAAATATCCTATGAATCACATTGGCTATGCATGCCCTGTCTGCAACGAACTTAAAACATTGTATCAACTATTAACTTGGGTCTGGCCTGAAGCTTGCACTAGAAAACTTGCAACAAGTAATAACATATTCTGGACCATATTCTAGTCCCTCAGAGTTTCCTAGCCGGTGAACTCGGGACAAACACAGCTGTAGGCTATTTACGAGAGGGATAAGAAGTAATAAGGTAGGCCCTATTTTATGATGTTTTCACTGGATCAGAGCATGACATTTTTCCCTTTCACACTGAGTGGTTATCGAAAGAGAGAGAGAGAGAGAGAGCTGGAAATATTTTTCTAATACATTGAGGAACTGTTGTCATTAACAATTGTTGTAAAAACAGACTTTATTTCCTTGCTGTTTTGAGGTGTAGAAAACATGACTTTGGGAAGCTCCACAGCTCATTAGTGATGGTGCTTTAAGCCAATCAGAAAGACTCTCAGATCCCCAAATGGGAACATTTATATGCCTACATTACATTTGCGCGCAGGCCAGGTAGCCTATAGGCTTACTTCTGTGTGTAATCAGGTGCATGTCCTTAATCAACAGGGTTCATCTTCCTCTGGGCCACCTTGTCCTACACTTCGTCCCATCTTCAGGGTTCATCTTCCTCTGGGCCACCTTGTCATGCACTTCGTCCCATCTTCAGGGTTCATCTTCCTCTGGGCCACCTTGTCATGCACTTCGTCCCGTCTTCAGGGTTCATCTTCCTCTGGGCCACCTTGTCCTACACTTCGTCCCATCTTCAGGGTTCATCTTCCTCTGGGCCACCTTGTCCTACACTTCGTCCCATCTTCAGGGTTCATCTTCCTCTGGGCCACCTTGTCCTACACTTCGTCCCATCTTCAGGGTTCATCTTCCTCTGGGCCACCTTGTCATGCACTTTGTCCCATCGTCAGGGTACATTGTCTTGGGTTGATTCCAACCTACAGCCATACATCCAATATAGTTAATGAAATCAATTGAGGCATTGAGCAAATACAAATAAGACAGCTAGATACGCCTACTTTCAGGCTGGGTTTCTGTACAGCACTTTGACATATCAGCTGATGTAAAAAGGGCTATATAAACACATTTGATTTGATACTTCAAACCCTTGCTAACTAATAGAACATTGCCAAAGCTACAATACTGCAGATTCTTTTACCAGACTCATAACATTTTCATTTCTTTCTGTTCATACTACTGGTACAGTGAACAGGTTTACTAATACTGTAACATTATATGGAACCATGTTGTTTAAATTAAACCAATGGTTAGCGGGGGGGGGGGGAGCTATACGATCACTCCTGGCCTTGCTAAAAAAAACAATGACATACTGGATGTTGTGCAGCTGAGAGCCTCGTGAATACCGAATCACACAGTGTTGAGTACACTCTGTCCCGGTGTTGTTACCTTTCATGCTCTCCCCATTGACTAGACTATATCGCGGTAAAATATATCACGGTGACATCTAGATGGCTATCACTATTACTTATTTCTTGTGTAGGCTGCCATCCTACTTGAAATATAATCATGGAAGGGGGGGGAGGAATGGGCCATGTTACTAGCTACCACTGGCGACACTGTGATAGGCTAAAGCTGCCCATTGCACCTTTGGTCGGCAGGCAGATCGATACAACACTGGTGCCATTCATATCGGATTTATTGGCTTGCGAGTATGGACCACGACGTTGTTTGCCGGTATGTGTAAAATACGGCCCTTCTATCTTAAAAAAACACCATTGCGCCGGTAATACATTTGTCAACTGCTAGAAACAAAACATTTCTCTGTAGTGATGGTGTAAACATACCTGCCAATTATTACCTGGGAGATGTTTTTCTAGGTCGCACAGCAAGATGTTTACAAGCAATTTACAGTAAACCGGAATGCCTTGTGTCAACTTGAGCTAACTAGCTAGCTAGCTATGTTAGCTAAGAAAATATGCAGTCATTCAACGTTGACTAGCAATAAATATACGTATAAACAAGTCAAGGTACCTAGCCGGCAGCAGCTGAAAATATTATTATTCCACTTCACAGTCGCTTCAAGAAGATATTTACTAAAATAGTTTGAGCTTCATGTGTCTCACCTGAGACAGCATGATGTTGGCGCCTGTAACAGATCATTTTAATCTACATTAGGCATAAGCTATCACTGTGAAGACATACGGTATGTTAGAGTCATTTTTACAGGAGGCTTCCAGTTACAGTTAATAACAGTATTGTTTTACAAATTTTACCCACAATGCAGTGCGATCTACTGCATTAATGCTGTAAAATGCACCTAGGGTATTTTCATCTACATTCTACAGTGTTTTACTGTTGAAATGACAGAAAAACACTTTTACAGTGCATGAGGTTAAGCCTAAGCATGTCACTATGGTTGTGTTCCAAACGGCACCCTATTATCTATGTAGTGCACGTCTTTACAGGCTACCTCTATTGGCCCTGGTCAAAAGTAGTGCACTACATAGGGAATAGTGTGCCAACACATCGTGGAATACATCAGTACTCAATTCACAGCCATAGACAAATAGACAATCAAGATACTACTAACAACAGTTTCTCTAGACAGGGTTTCCTCAATGTTTCAAGCTTATCACGTCTGTCTGTAATAGAATGTCAAATCAAATCAAATTTGATTGGTCACATACACATGGTTAGCAGATGTTAATGCGAGTGTAGCGAAATGCTTGTGCTTCTAGTTCCAGACAGTGCAGTAATATCTAACAACTAATTTAACAATTCCCCCAACAACTACCTTATACATGCAAATCTAAAGACCTCAACTGGCAGCTTCATTAAATAGTACCCACAAAACACCAGACTCAATGACAACAGTGAAGAGGCGACTCCGGGATGCTCGCATTCTAGGCAGAGTTGCAAAGAAAAAAGCCATCTCTCAGACTGGCCAATGAAAAGAAAAGATTAAAATGTGTAAAACAACACAGACAGATGAACTCTGCCTAGAAGGCCAGCATCCCGGAGTCGCCTCTTCACTGTTGACGTTGAGACTGGTGTTTGCTATTATTTAATGAAGCTGCCAGTTGAGGACCTGTGAGGCGTCTGTTTCTCAACCTGGACTCTCTAATGTACTTGTCCTCTTGCTCAGTTGTGCACCTTGGTCTCCCACTCCTCTTTCTATTCTGATTAGAGCCAATTTGCGCTATTCTGTGAAGGGAATAGTACACAGCGTTGTACGAGATCTTCAGTTTCTTGGCAATTTCTAGCATGGAATATACTTAATTTCTCAGAACAAGAATAGACTGACGACTTTCAGAAGAAAATCCTTTGTTTCTGGCCATTTTGAGCCTGTAACCGAACCCACAAATGCTGATGCTCCAGATACTCAACTAGTCTAAAGAAGACCAGTTTTATTGCTTGTTTAATCAGAACAACATATTTTCAGCTGTGCTAACATCATTGCAAAAGGGTTTTCTAATGATCAATTAGCCTTTTAAAATTATAAACTTGGATTAGCTAACACAATGAGCCATTGGAACACAGGAGTGATGGTTGCTGATAATGGGCCTCTGTACGCCTATGTAGATATTCCATTAAAAGAAATCAGCCGTTTCAAGCTGCAATTGTCATTTACGACATTAACAATGTCTACACTGTATTTCTGATCTATTTGATGTTATTTTCATGGATAATTTTTTTTGCTTTTCTTTCAAAAACAAGGACATTTCTAAGTGACCCCAAACTTTTGAACGGTAGTGTATATATATATATATATATATATGGAACAAGACTGTAACTACAATTTTCCAGGAAATTGGGGAGAAAAAGGTGTATATTTTAAAATATATATATATTTGAACACCTTTTTCTCCCCAATTTCCTGGAAAATTGTAGTTACAGTCTTGTTCCATCGCTGCATATCTACAGACCGTAGTCTCTGCTGTTGCCTATGGTCAGGTTTCCGTGACTACTGACAACACAAAGTAGAAAAAGTTTCTAAATCCAACCACTAGATGTCCCTCTTGCTCCATTGAAGTGGCCCAGACCAAGCCCCCATTAGTATGCCCAGCCCCAGCTCTGTATCCCTTTTAGACCAGTTTTCATGCGTTGATGTAGTTATAAACAGATGCATTTTCATTTGCGTGACTACAGGAAGCTCCAGGATTTATTTGAACTCACTACAGGTGGGGGGAAAGAAAGCGTTCTTAAATGCATGGCATGCTATCAAGGCGGTGCTACTCTGTAATTCACATTCCCTGGCTGTTCGCTGGCTCGACAGGGCGTGATATCTGCTGGTCTATGCTGCCAACTCCTGGAAGAAAGCTGCCTTGTGCTTTCCTGAAGTCTCGCTCCAGAACACTGACCCTCCCTCTCTCCAGGCTGCCTGCTTAGGAGAATGTTAAACCTTGGGAACGAGTTGAACCACACTCACTGCACCAACCTTCTCCTCTCATCTCCTATGTACTGTATGTGTGTGTGTGTGTGTGTGTGTGTGTGTGTGTGTGTGTGTGTGTGTGTGTGTGTGTGTGTGTGTGTGTGTGTGTGTGTGTGTGTGTGTGTGAACTCAACCCACCTCATCTCAGCTCCTGCCACACAAGCACATCAGTGGAGACTTCTGCGGGCAGGACGGCTCACAATAATGGCTGGAACTGGGTGAATGGAATTGCATCAAACACATGCAACAACCGGGTTCCCGCCATTCAACCCCTAGTACAGAGAGGGTGCAGAGAGGGTGCAGAGAGGGTGCAGAGAGGGTACAGCGAGGGTATAGAGAGGGTACAGAGAGGGTACAGAGAGGGTGCAGAGAGGGTACAGAGAGGGTACAGCGAGGGTACAGAGAGGGTACAGAGAGGGTACAGAGAGGGTACAGAGAGGGTGCAGAGAGGGTACAGAGAGGGTACAGCGAGGGTACAGCGAGGGTGCAGAGAGGGTACAGCGAGGGTATAGAGAGGGTGCAGAGAGGGTACAGAGAGGGTACAGAGAGGGTACAGAGAGGGTGCAGAGAGGGTATAGAGAGGGAAGGGTACAGACAGGGTACAGAGAGGGTACAGAGAGGGTGCAGAGAGGGTGCAGAGAGGGTGCAGAGAGGGTACAGAGAGGGTGCAGAGAGGGTATAGAGAGGGAAGGGTACAGAGAGGGTACAGAGAGGGGAGGGTACAGAGAGGGTACAGAGAGGGTACAGAGAGGGTACAGAGAGGGTGCAGAGAGGGTACAGAGAGGGTACAGAGAGGGTACAGAGAGGGTACAGAGAGGGTGCAGAGAGGGTACAGAGAGGGTACAGAGAGGGTACAGAGAGGGTACAGAGAGGGTGCAGAGAGGGTACAGAGAGGGTACAGCGAGGGTACAGCGAGGGTGCAGAGAGGGTACAGCGAGGGTATAGAGAGGGTGCAGAGAGGGTACAGAGAGGGTACAGAGAGGGTGCAGAGAGGGTATAGAGAGGGAAGGGTACAGACAGGGTACAGAGAGGGTACAGAGAGGGTGCAGAGAGGGTGCAGAGAGGGTACAGAGAGGGTGCAGAGAGGGTACAGAGAGGGTGCAGAGAGGGTATAGAGAGGGAAGGGTACAGACAGGGTACAGAGAGGGTACAGAGAGGGTGCAGAGAGAGTACAGAGAGGGTGCAGAGAGGGTGCAGAGAGGGGAGGGTACAGAGAGGGAACAGAGAGGGGAGGGTACAGAGAGGAAACAGAGAGGGTACATAGAGGGTACAGAGAGGGTACAGAGAGGGGAGGATGCAGAGAGGGTACAAAGAGGGAAGGGTACAGACAGGGTACAGAGAGGGTACAGAGAGGGAACAGAGAGGGAACAGAGAGGGGAGGGTACAGAGAGGGAACAGAGAAGGTACAGAGAGGGGAGGGTACAGAGAGGGAACAGAGAAGGTACAGAGAGGCGAGGATGCAGAGAGGGTACAGTGAAGGGAGGGTACAGAGAGGGTACAGAGAGGGGGAGGGTACCTAGAGGGGAGGACGTAGAGAGGGGACAGTGAAGGGAGGGTACAGAGAGGAAACAGAGAGGGGAGGGTCCAGAGAGAGAACAGAGAGGGGATTCCATGAGTAACACCTTAAACCACTGTACCTATGTACATTCACACACACACACACACACACACACACTAAGGTTTAATGGAGGAACTGGATTTACCGCGCAAACCCATTCCCTTTTCCCGGGATAAATAATTTTGAGAGACCAGTAAATTAGAATAAATTATTTGTCTGAACAGCATGAAGTGAAATGGAACTGTTAAATTATATGCCATTATATGCCACCAACCTGCATTTATCTACCAGGTTGACCAATCTGCTTTTATCTACCTGGTTGACCAACCTGTTTTTATCTTCCTGGTTGACCAACCTGTTTTTATCTACCAGGTTGACCAACCTGCTTTATCTACCAGGTTGACCAACCTGCGTTTATCTACCTGGTTGACCAACCTGTTTTTATCTACCTGGTTGACCAACCTGCGTTTTTCTACCAGGTTGACCAACCTGCTTTTATCTGCCTGGTTGACCAACCTGCTTTTATCTACCAGGTTGACCAACCTGCTTTTATCTACCTGGTTGACCAACCTGTTTTTATCTACCTGGTTGACCAACCTGTTTTTATCTACCTGGTTGACCAACCTGTTTTTATCTACCTGGTTGACCAACCTGCTTTTATTAATTCCGAAAATAGTGTTTTTGTGGCAGACCTTTACTTAAATGAATGCCGCTGAGGCCGAATGCAAAGAAGCACCTCTTTCCACCCTGTGACCTGGTTATTTACTATAGCCTGTAGCCTACCAGGTTATTTACTATAGCCTGTAGCATACCAGGTTATTTACTATAGCCTGTAGCCTACCAGGTTATTTACTATAGCCTGTAGCCTACCAGGTTATTTACTATAGCCTGTAGACTACCAGTTTTTGTACATAGCCTATAGCCTACCAGGTTATGGTACATAGCCTGTAGCCTACCAGGTTATTTTACTATAGCCTGTAGCCTACCAGGTTTTTGTACATAGCCTGTAGCCTACCAGGTTATTTACTATAGCCTGTAGCCTACCAGGGTATTATACATAGCCTATAGCCTACCAGGTTATTTACTATAGCCTGTAGCCTACCAGTTTATGGTACATAGCCTGTAGCCTACCAGGTTATTGTACATAGCCTATAGTCTACCAGGTTTTTGTACATAGCCTATAGCCTACCAGGTTTTTGTACATAACCTGTTGCCTTCCAGGGTATTATACATAGCCTGTTGCCTTCCAGGGTATTATACATAGCCTGTTGCCTTCCAGGGTATTATACATAGCCTGTGGCCTATAGTTTGTGTGGCTAGAGAATTAAGGCTCATGTTATTCTACACTTGTTTGGCCCGGGTCTTGAAAATCTGTCAGCTAATTATAGTTTCTCTGTTTCTGACCAAGTCCGTTTTTCATGTTGAAAAATAATGCGAGAACCGGGTTTCTTTTAAAGATCTCTAAGTTTTATGAAAATGTCAGTTTTCTGTCTTGAATAAAAGTAATAATTGATATTAAAGTTGTCTGTGTCTTGACTTAATTATGAAAGGTTACTATACAGTCCAAGTTTGTCTGTGAGCATGTGGTTTATGCTGTTTGTGAGTGTAACAGCATAGCTTCCGTCCCTCTCCTCACCCCAACCTGGGCTTGAACCAGGGACCTTCTGCACACATCAACAACTGACACCCCGCGAAGCATCGTTACCCATCGCGCCACAAAAGCCACGGGTAACAACTACTTCAAGGTCTCAGAGCGAGTGACGTCACCCGATTGAAACGCTATTATCGCGCACCACCGCTAACTAACTAGCCATTTCACATCGGTTACATATGCATGTGGTTTTATGCCGTCTGTGAGCATGTGGATGTATGCTGTCTGTGAGAATGTGGTTTTATGCTGTCTGTGAAGATGTGGTTTTATGCTGACTGTGAGCATGTGGTTTTATGCTGTCTGTGAAGTTGAGGTTTTATGCTGTCGGTGAGCATGTGGTTTTATGCTGTCTGTGAGCATGTGGTTTTATGCTGTCTGTGAGCATGTGGTTTTATGCTGTCTGTGAGAATGTGGTTTTATGCTGTCTGTGAAGATGTGGTTTTATGCTGTCTGTGTAGATGTGGTTTTATGCTGTCTGTGAAGATGTGGTTTTATGCTGTCTGTGAGCATGTGGTTTTATGCTGTCTGTGAAGATGTGGTTTTATGCTGTCTGTGAGCATGTGGTTTTATGCTGTCTCTGTGCATGTGGTTTTATGCTGTCTGTGAGCATGTGGTTTTATGCTGTCTGTGAGCATGCGGTTTTATGCTGTCTGTGAGCATGTGGTTTTATGCTGTTTGTGAGCATGTGGATTTATGCCGTCTGTGAGCATGTGGTTTTATGCCGTCTGTGAGCATGTGGTTTTATGCTGTCTGTGAGGATGTGGTTTTATGCCGTCTGTGAGCATGTGGTTTTATGCTGTCTGTGAGCATGTGGTTTTATGCTGTCTGTGAGGATGTGGTTTTATGCCATCTGTGAGCATGTGGTTTTATGCTGTCTGTAAGCATGTGGTTTTATGCTGTCTGTGAGCATGTGGTTTTATGCCGTCTGTGTGCATGTGGATGTATGCTGTCTGTGAGCGTGCGGTTTTACGCTGTCTGTGAGCATGTGGTTTTATGCTGTCTGTGAGCATGTGATTTTATGCTGTCTGTGAGCATGTGGATTTATGCCGTCTGTGAGCATGTGGTTTTATGCTGTCTGTGAAGATGTGGTTTTATGCTGTCTGTGAAGATGTGGTTTTATGCTGTCTGTGAGCATGTGGTTTTATGCTGTCTGTGAGCATGTGGTTTTATGCTGTCTGTGAGCATGTGGTTTTATGCTGTCTGTGAGCATGTGGATTTATGCCGTCTGTGAGCATGTGGTTTTATGCTGTCTGTGAAGATGTGATTTTATGCTGTCTGTGAGCATGTGGTTTTATGCTGTCTGTGAGCATGCGGTTTTATGCTGTCTGTGAGCATGTGGTTTTATGCTGTCTGTGAGCATGTGGTTTTATGCTGTCTGTTTTGTGTAGTTTTGCTCAACTGACACGTTTCTTCGAGTCCTACCACTATTCTACCTTAGATGTGCTGTAATATACATTGTACTTTAGATGTGCTGTAATATACATTCTCCTACAAATTATGCTTGAAATGGAAATGGCAAAACTCAAAGAAGTTAATACAGCCTCTTACTTATCACTGCCAGTTAATCCCCTTGACATTTCAAAATGGTGTCCCTACCGACAATCATCCTGTTTAAAATACAGCCGAGACATTAGATTCATGCACTAAAGACACAATCTCCATACACTCTAATTTGAGAATTTACAGCCTTGAAATATGGCGGCAGTAAACGTTGGCTGACTTGGCTCCATGGGCAAATATTGTTCCCGTACTCATTCTTTCCAGATGACTAAAGTTGAATAATTTAAAGTACATTTACATGATAATTGAATGCTTGTGTTAATCCACCGTGAAGCTGAGATTTGTATCGCTATATGAAATGTCCACTGTTTGTATAAAACCAGAGAACTACTGTCTTCATTGAGACTTGTTGGAAACTCTTTCTATTTCATTATCTCTCCATTTCTTTGGTTTCATCTTTCTGGTTCTATGATGGAGAATTACCACTCTTACTCACAGTTTGGTAAGCTAAAACGGTTGTTTTCCAACAGAACAGAATTGTGATCTCTGTCACAGTGCATTAAAGTCTATTGAAATGAAACACTGGGCTACATCTTAAGTAAAGATCTGTCAGACATGCTGTTCTGCTGTTAGCTGTCTCCACAGTCCCTTACCACTGCCAAAAGGACCTGTTGGAATTCATTCACATGATGGCTCCTTGACAGAAAGTAGTGTAAGATGTTTCAGCTTTTAGTACTGATGAGCCTCACAGCCGAGACATCGGAAACCGACACTATGTGTATGCTCAATGGACACTAATGGTTTCACTTTTGACAAAGACATTTCTTGTCTGTTAGAATCCTTGGCACACAATGGGTTTCACTGGGGTCTTGTCTGTTAGAATCCTTGGCACACATTGGGTTTCACTGGGGTCTTATCCTACCAGGTGCTGCACAGAGCCTGATTGCTGAAATCAATTGTGTGGATTAAAACGCTTATTCATGCTGTTTGCTTGCAAAAGGTTAGCTTAACTGTCAGTTATTGAAGCTCTGAAAGAATGTGCAGTAGACTGTGTTACATTGCATTACATCACTTACTGTAAATATCCAATTAAATTGAAGATGAATCTATCAAGCTAAAGGGGGAGGGAGATACACTGATTCTGCATGTGCTGAGGAGGTCTTAGTTTGCAATTTTACATCTAGTTAAGGTGTTTGGTGCAGTATTTCTCCCATAAGAAAATGTGCATGAAAACTATATTCAGTGCACTACAGACAGTATCTAGTCAGCTGCTGCTGCTGGCTGTGCTCAGGACTGGTTTCTGAGAACATCATCATCATCACGCTATCAAACTGTTGTAAAATAAGGCACAAGATGTACGCTGTTTATAATCAGTGACCAAAATCACCAGCTAGCTATCAACCCAGCTAGGACATAACGTTCTGCTAACCATATGTTTCGTAGAGCATGAGTTGTCCTTATGGTTATTTTGCATACAACCTTCACACACCTTTCTGAGAATGGTTCAGGATTGTTTGCTTGGCTTTGGAACATTCTCAGCACATTTAAAACCACTTAGAGTCAATTGACACACCGGTGCGTCAATCGAAGTAACATAACAAAAACAATCCCCATCCAAATCCGCCAGTTTAAACCAGAGATATCTGTTGTTAGCATTGGATGTATATCAATCCACCGCATTCGCCAATCGCACTTTCGCATCTGTGCTGAAAGATGGCAGACCTAGAGCAGTGTTTTTTTCGACCATGAGACATTCCGGTGTTCCCTCGTAAACGTCTGTAGTGTCCAAACGGTATGACCACTCTTTGTAAAGGAGAGACTATTATCAAACATGGTGTTTTCCATTTTTGCTCTATGATCCCCACACGTGTCACTGGACTCGTATGAAGGTAACCGGTACTGTTTTTCTTTTTTTTTTATCAATGGAAGGTAGTTTTGTACCTAGAAAATATTTCCTGAGTTTTTAGGGAAGACACTTTAAAACCTTTTGATTTATTTTGTTGAATGTCCTTTTTTCCATTGATGAATGTGTTATTCAATGCATTTCTATGGGCTTTAGTAGTAAAGGCCAAAATCTATATTTTATCAAATCATTTTTTAAATATATTTTTGGGATAACTAAAGGGGTCCTAAAATTCCAAATCAATTAGCGAAATAATCAATAGTATGACTATTTTTAAACAATTCCATATGTCAGTTTAGCACCGCCCCAACATCTTAGACTCTAAAGAATTAAGGAACTTTACAAAGACATTTATTTTTTTTAAATGTTATTACTTTAACAGAATGTTTCATAAAAGTTCAAACATGGTTACAATACATTTAAATGTTGGTAATGTTCTAGGAGCGTTCTCCAACAGGTTTGACATTGGGAATGTTCTCAAATAGTTCAGAGAATGTTAAGAAACAGCATTATTCTGTGGGAATTTGAGTACTTCAGCAAATGTTTCCTACAGGTTTCCTCATGGTTTTATTTAAAGTCATGTTCTCAAGTTGTTCCAAGAATGTTAATAAAAAAAAAGTTCTGTGGGAATTTCAGTCCTTCAGCATAATGTTTCTTCATGGTTCTATTTGGTGATGTTCTCAAATTGTTCTGAGATCCATAAAAAAACTTTCCATAAAAACCACAAGAAAACCATAGTAACGTTCAGCGAACGTTCTAAGAATGTTATTTAAAAACATATTCAGTGCATTCGGAAAGAATTCAGACCCCTTGACTTGTCCCACGTTTTGTGGGGGGGAAAAGTATTCAGACACTTTGCTATGAGACTTAAAATTGAGCACAGGTGCATCCTGTTTCCATTGATCATCCTTGAGATGTTTCTACAACTTGATTGGAGTCCACCTGTGGTAAATTGAATTGATTAGACATGATTTGGAAAGGCACACACCTGTCTATATAAGGTCCCACAGTGCATGTCAGAGCAAAAACCAAGCCATGAGGTCAAAGGAATTGGATTTAGAGCTCCGAGACAGGATTCTGTCAAGGCACAGATCTGGGGAAGGGTACTAAAAAAATTCTGCAGCATTGAAGGTCCACAAGAACACAGTGGCCTCCATCATTTTTAAATGGAAGAAATTTAGAACCACCAAGACTCTTCCTAGAGCTGGCCGACCGGCCAAACTGAGCAATCGAGGGAGAAGGGCCTTGGTCAGGGAGGTGACCAAGAACCTGATGGTTACTCTGACAGAGCTCCAGAGTTCCTCTTTGGCGATGGGAGAACCTTCCAGAAGGACAACCATCTCTGCAGCACTCCACCAATCAGGTCTTCATGGTAGAGTGGCCAGATGGAAGTCATTCCTCAGTAAAAGGCACATGACAGCCCACTTGGAGTTTGACAAAAGGCACCTAAAGACTCTCAGACCATGAGAAACAAGATTCTCTGGTCTGGTGAAACCAAGATTGAACTCTTTGGCCTGAATGCCAAGCGTCATGTCTGGACGAAACCTGGCACCATCCCTATGGTGAAGCATGGTGGTGGCAGCATCATGCTGTGGGGATGTTTTTCAACAGCAGGGACTGGGAGCAAAGTACAGAGAGATCCTTGATGAAAACTTGCTCCAGAGCAGTCAGGAACTCAGACTGGGGCAAAGCTTCACCTTCCAACAGGAAAACAACTTTAAGCACACAGCCATGACAATGCAGGAGTGGCTTCAGGACAAGTCTCAAATGTCCTTAAGTGGCCCAGCCAGAGCCTGGACTTGAACCCGATCGAACATCTCTGGAGAGACCTGAAAATAGCTGTGCAGCGACACTCCCCATCCAACCTGACAGAGCTTGAGAGGATCTGCAGAGAAGAATGGGAGAAACTTCCCAAATACAGGAGTGCCAAGCTTGTAGCGTTATAGCGAAGAAGACTCGATGCTGTAATCGCTGCCAAAGGTACTTCAACAAAGTACGTTTTTTTGGGGGAATTATAAATTAGCGAACATTCTAAAAACCTGTTTTTGCTTTGTCATTATGGGATATTGAGTGTAGATTGATGAAGAAAATAAACAATGTAATCCATTTTAGAGTAAGGCTATAACAAAATGTGGAGAAAGTCAAGGGGTCTGATTAAGGCACTGTACATTCCATTCTCAGCATCAACAAAACTCTCTCTGTCCCCTAATCATGTTAATTGTGTTCCGGTGTGTTGGCTAAACCCACTAATTGGCCACACCTGATCTTAATGAGTGCTTGTTTGTTTTGAAATGGGGTCTGCTTGAATAGACTAAAATGAACAGCTTTGTATTCATAAAACAACATGGTGCTCTCCCTCCTGAAGGCGCAGTGGACTAATTCCGTGGATAGAGAACAGAATTACAATTGGGAGTCACTATAAATAAATAAATTAATGGACAACATTTTTTTATTTCACCTTTATTTAACCAGGTAGGCTAGTTGAGAACAAGTTAGCGACTTGGCTAAGATAAAGCATAGCAATTCGACACATACAACAACACAGTTACACATGGAATAAACAAAACATACAGTCAATAATACAGTAGAACAAAAGAAAACAAAAAGTCTATATACAGTGAGTGCAAATGAGGTAGGTTAAGGCAATAAATAGGCCATGGTGGCGAAGTAATTACAATATAGCAATTAAACACTGGAATGGTAGAGATAATGGGGTGCAAAGGAGCAAGATAAATAAATATATACAGTATGGGGATGAGGTAGGTAGATAGATGGGCTATTTACAGATGGGCTATGTACAGGTGCAGTGATCTGTGAGCTGCTCTGACAGCTGGTGCTTAAAGCTAGTGAGCGAGATATGAGTCTCCAGCTTCAGAGATTTTTGCAGTTCGTTCCAGTCACTGGCAGCAGAGAACTGGAAGGAAAGACGACCAAAGGAGGAATTGGCTTTGGGGGTGACCAGTGAGATATACCTGCTGGAGCGGGTGCTACAGGTGGGTGCTGCTATGGTGAACAGTGAGCTGAGATAAGGCGGAGCTTTACCTAGCAAAGACTTGCAGATGACCTGTAGCCAGTGGGTTTGGCGACGAGTATGAAGCAAGGGCCAACCAATGAGAGCGTACAGGTCGCAATGGTGGGTAGTGTATGGGGCTTTGGTGACAAAACGGATGGCACTGTGATAGACTGCATCCAGTTTGTTGAGTAGAGTGTTGGAGGCTATTTTATAGATGACATCACCGAAGTCGAGGATCAGTAGGATGGTCAGGTTTACAAGGGTATGTTTGGCAGCATGAATGATGGATGCTTTGTTGCGATATAGGAAGCCGAATCTAGATTTAATTTTAGATTGCAGATGCTTAATGTGAGTCTGGAAGGAGAGTTTACAGTCTAACCAGACATCCAGGTATTTGTAGTTGTCCACGTATTCTAAGTCAGAGCCGTCCAGAGTAGTGATGCTGGATGGGCGAGCAGGTGCAGGCAGTGATCGATTGAATAGCATGCACTTAGTTTTACTTGCGTTTAAGAGCAGTTAGAGGCCATGGAAGGAGTGTTGTATGGCATTGAAGCTCGTCTGGAGGTTAGTTAACACAGTGTCCAAAGAAGGGCCAGATGTATACAGAATGGTGTCGTCTGCGTAGAGGTGGATCAGGGAATCACCGGCAACAAGAGCGACATCGTTGATGACACTACAAGAGAACGCTCTTTGCAACTGAAACGGAAGTAAATGAGGAAAGAGGACTTCAATTAGCAGATAGTTGATGTAGCCTAGCATCTCCCCATAGCTCTAATCAGGTGATGTAGCCTAGCGTCTCCCCATAGCTCTAATCAGGTGATGTAGCCTAGCGTCTCCCTATAGCTCTAGTCAGGTGATGTAGCCTAGCGTCTCCTTATAGCTCTAATCAGGTGATGTAGCCTAGCGTCTCCCTATAGCTCTAATCAGGTGATGTAGCCTAGCGTCTCCCTATAGCTCTAATCAGGTGATGTAGCCTAGCATCTCCCCATAGCTCTAGTCAGGTGATGTAGCCTAGCGTCTCCCTATAGCTCTAGTCAGGTGATGTAGCCTAGCGTCTCCTTATAGCTCTAGTCAGGTGATGTAGCCTAGCGTCTCCTTATAGCTCTAATCAGTTGATGTAGCCTAGCGTCTCCCTATAGCTCTAATCAGGTGATGTAGCCTAGCATCTCCTCATAGCTCTAGTCAGGTGATGTAGCCTAGCGTCTCCCTATAGCTCTAGTCAGGTGATGTAGCCTAGCGTCTCCCTATAGCTCTTGTCAGGTGATGTAGCCTAGCGTCTCCCTATAGCTCTAATCAGGTGTGGTAGCTTAGCGTCTCCCTATAGCTCTAGTCAGGTGATGTAGCCTAGTGTCTCCCTATAGCGCTAGTCAGGTGATGTAGCCTAGGGTCTCCTTATAGCTCTAGTCAGGTGATGTAGCCTAGCATCTCCCTATGGCTCTAGTCAGGTGATGTAGCCTAGCGTCTCCCTATAGCTCCAATCAGGTGATGTAGCCTAGCGTCTCCCCATAGCTCTAGTCAGGTGATGTAGCCTAGGGTCTCCTTATAGCTCTAGTCAGGTGATGTAGCCTAGCATCTCTTTATAGCTCTAGTCAGGTGATGTAGCCTAGCATCTCTTTATAGCTCTAGTCAGGTGATGTAGCCTAGCGTCTCCCTATAGCTCTAATCAGGTGATGTAGCCTAGCGTCTCCCTATAGCTCTAGTCAGGTGATGTAGCCTAGCGTCTCCCTATAGCTCTAATCAGGTGATGTAGCCTAGCGTCTCCCTATAGCTCTAATCAGGTGATGTAGCCTAGCGTCTCCCTATAGCTCTAATCAGGTGATGTAGCCTAGCGTCTCCCTAGAGCTCTAATCAGGTGATGTAGCCTAGCGTCTCCCTATAGCTCTAGTCAGGTGATGTAGCTTAGCGTCTCCCTATAGCTCTAATCAGGTGATGTAGCCTAGCGTCTCCTTATAGCTCTAGTCAGGTGATGTAGCCTAGCGTCTCCCTATAGCTCTAGTCAGGTGATGTAGCCTAGCGTCTCCCTATAGCTCTAATCAGGTGATGTAGCCTAGCGTCTCCCTATAGCTCTAATCAGGTGATGTAGCCTAGCGTCTCCCTATAGCTCTAATCAGGTGATGTAGCCTAGCGTCTCCTTATAGCTCTAATCAGGTGATGTAGCCTAGCGTCTCCCTATAGCTCTAGTCAGGTGATGTAGCCTAGCGTCTCCTTATATCTAGTCAGGTGATGTAGCCTAGCGTCTCCCTAAAGCTCTAATCAGTTGGTTTCAGAGTCTCTGGGCTGTATTGGCCTTCACTGTGTACAGTCTTCTATCTGGAACATCAGCATCCCAAACCTCCCATCTGACCAGCATGCTTACTGAGAGTTAAGTTAACGTGAATTCATTACAACTGAACTCCAATCAGACACAGACATAACTTTCAGAGGTCAGCTCCTTTCTCCTCCACAAAATGAGAGGAAATGTGTCATGGCTGGCTCTCTATCTGTTGCAGCAGGCAGGCTTTTAAGATCCGACGTTATCAAGGTGTTTAGTGAGTAGTCGCTAATCGATTGGAGTGCTCCGGATTCACTGGATCACAGAGCCTCAGGGGGACAAGAGCTTTTTGACTGTTTCCACGTTCCACAATCTCATCGTACGACTACGACAGACTGTCTAAATTAATCAGGTAGTGGCAAGCAGAATTATAAAGAGGAATACATTCTCTGCTTTGTGCTGTCCCTTTCACATCTCAGTGTCTGCAAGTTCTTCAAAAGAAAGAAAGTGTATGTTCCAGATGTGACAGACCGGAAATTCCCCCCCATTGAAGAACCATCAATAAATATCCCCGAGGTACCTGACCTTCTGGATCTTGGGCGGCAGTTCTTAGCTTGACTACCTATCCACATCACTCCGTCCAAACGCCACGTCCGGATTTGCTTTCCTCCCCGACATCTTGTAGAATGCGAACACATTTTGACCTTTGCCGATTGGTCCCAGAAACCATTGGGTTGAGCCAGAGCCGACCTACACAAATCTTTAAAATCGCATCATTGACTTTGATAATCTGATTGATTGGAGACGATCCAATTGCTGATGAATTTGTTTTGTACAACGTCCCTCATTTAGAGGTCAGCGCAAAACGACTTCTAGGATGCAGACTGAATGTATTTAGTGATCTATGGAACAGTGAAATAAAATCAGGATGAGTTCAGGCAAAGTACTTCTAGGTCTCAAGTAGCATTGCACGTAGCCATCCGTTGCAAAGCGGTGGCTAGGCAGGGGAATGGACGGAAGTCCACACCTTATATAACATCAGGGTTTTCCACCCCAGAAAAAAAAACACTACTTTCAATAGTTTATTTGAGATATCTTTAAAATGTAGAATTAGAACTGACGCTTTGCTAAAACGATGGTCCTTCTCAGGTACATGTAGACATTAGTCTATTTGATTTAGATTTTACTCTTATTATTATCTATCATGATGCCTGGTCACTTTACCCTGCCTTCATGTATATATCTACCTGAAATACCTCATACCACTGTATATTGATCTAGTACTGGTACTCCCTGTATATAGCTCCACATTGATCTGGTACTCCCTGTGTATAGCTCCACATTGATCTGGTACTCCCTGTATATAGCTCCACATTGATCTGGTACTCCCTGTATATAGCTCCACATTGATCTGGTACTCCCTGTATATAGCTCCACATTGATCTGGTACTCCCTGTATATAGCTCCACATTGATCTGGTACTGGTACTCCCCGTATATAGCTCCACATTGATCTGGTACTCCCTGTATATAGCTCCATATTGATCTGGTACTCCCTGTATATAGCTCCACATTGATCTGGTAATCCCTTAATATAGTTCCACAGGGATCTGGTACTGCTACTGTAACGTAAGGATTAGACCAAGGTGCAGCGGGAACGTGTATACTCATCTTCTTTATTAAATCAAAAGAAGGAAAAACAAACAAATAACGTATAGAAAACAACGAACGACACTAAACAGTCCTGTCAGGCGCACAGACACAAAACAGGAGACAACTACCCACAACATCCCATAGAAAAAACACCCCTCTTAAATAAGACCTTCAGTTAGAAGCAACGAGGAGCAGCTGCTTCCAATTGAAGGTCAACCCCATTAACTAAACATAGAAATAGATAGACTAGACTGAACATAGAAATACACTAACATAGAACATAGACCAAAAAACCCCGGAACACATAAAACAAACACCCCTCTTACATAAGTACATTGCTCAATAAACCCGAACCACATTAAACAAACACCCCCTCCCACGTCCTGACCAAGCTACAATAACAAATAACCCCTTTACTGGTCAGGACGTGACAGCTACTTCCTGTATATAGCTCCACAGTGATCTGGTACTGGTACTTCTTGTATATAGCGCCATAGTGATCTGGTACTTCCTGTATATAGCTCCACATTGATCTGGTACTGGTACTCCCTGTATATAGCTCCACATTGATCTGGTATTGGTACTTCCTGTATATTGCACCATAGTGATCTGGTACTGCCTGTATATAGCCCCACATTGATCTGGTACTTCCTGTATATAGCTCCACATTGATCTGGTACTGCTACTTCCTGTATATAGCTCCACATTGATCTGGAATTGGTACTCCCTGTATATAGTTCAATATTGATCTGGTACTGGTACTTCCTGTATATAGCCCCACATTGATCTGGTACTTTCTGTATATAGCCCCACATTGATCTGATACTCCCTGTATATAGCTCCACATTGATCTGGTACTGGTACTTCCTGTATATAGCTCCACAGTGATCTGGTACTTCCTGTATATAGCTCCACATTGATCTGGAATTGGTACTCCCTGTATATAGTTCAATATTGATCTGGTACTGGTACTTCCTGTATATAGCCCCACATTGATCTGGTACTTTCTGTATATAGCCCCACATTGATCTGATACTCCCTGTATATAGCTCCACATTGATCTGGTACTGGTACTTCCTGTATATAGCTCCACAGTGATCTGGTACTTCCTGTATATAGCTCCACAGTGATCTGGTACTGGTACTCCCTGTATATAGCTCCACAATGATCTGGTACTTCCTGTATATAGCTCCACAGTGATCTGGTACTGGTACTCCCTGTATATAGCTCCACAGTGATCTGGTACTGATACTTCCTGTATATAGCTCCACAGTGATCTGGTACTGATACTTCCTGTATATAGCTCCACAGAGATCTGGTACTTCCTGTATATAGCTCCACATTGATCTGGTACTTCCTGTATATAGCTCCACATTGATCTGGTACTTCCTGTATATAGCTCCACAGTGATCTGGTACTTCCTGTATATAGCTCCACATTGATCTGGTACTTCCTGTATATAGCTCCACAGTGATCTGGTACTTCCTGTATATAGCTCCACAGTGATTTGGTACTTCCTGTATATAGCTTCACAGTGATCTGGTACTTCCTGTATATCCTGTAGCTTCATTCTTGTGTATTCTATTCCTCTTGTTTTGCTATATTTTACTATGCGTTCCTAAGCAAGAATTTCACGGTCTACACCACCGCTGTATTCAGCGCAGGTGACAAGTTAGATATGTATTTTATATGGATAACAACGTACGCTTTGATTCATAAAAGAGTCAATAGTTCAATTCTCTGAACCACAGAGCACTCCCATATCATAAAAGTGTAATGCACTTGAGTCTCAGAAAGTACAATGAATATTTAAGACAGATTTCTTGGCCCTTTCTGTCTCTCTCTCCCTCTCTCTCTCTCTGGCCTCCTGTCTTCACCTACTCACTGCTACCACACAAATAGATTCATAAATTAAGCATGGCACAGAGATCACCTGCCAGTGTTTTTGAGAGAGCATGGCATGTTAACATCACCCAACCTTTTCAAACTTGCTCTCAGAGCAATTCTCAGTTCTCAAATGTGGCCTTGAAAATGATTAGATGTCTCAGAAAGAAAGATAACCCTCAACCCTCTGCTTCTGGTATACAGGCTATAGAGTGGTTGTGGATTGTTTAGTTAACACGTCTTTGAAAGTCTGATGAATAAAAATAAATAAATAAAATCACCAGAAAAGCTTGATGTTGGAATTTCCCCCCTGGTGAACTTTCTAAAGTTGTTAACTCCTGAATGAGATAGATGTGTTGGTGTCAGACAGGAGAGAGTGATGACAGAGTGAAGCTCTCCAGACCGGACACTGGGACAGAAAGAGAAAGAGACAGGGAGGGATAGAGAGAGAGAGAGAGAGAGAGAGGAAGGGTGGGGCAGAGAGTGAGAATGAGGGAGGGAGTGAGGGATAGAGAGAGGGAGGGATAGAGAGAGGGGGAGGATGGGGCAGAGAGAGAAAGAGAGAGGGAGGGATAGAGAGAAGGGGAGGGTGGGGGAGAGAGAAAGAGAGAGGGAGGGAGGGATAGAGAGAGAGAGGGATAGAGAGAAGGGGAGGGTGGGGGAGAGAGAGAAAGAAAGAGAGAGGAGGGAGGGATAGAGAGAAGGGGAGGGTGGGGGAGAGAGGGATAGAGAGAGGGAGGGATAGAGAGAGGGGGAGGGTGGGGCAGAGAGAGAAAGAGAGAGGGAGGGATAGAGAGAGGGAGGGAGGGATAGAGAGAAGGGGAGGGTGCGGGGGAGAGAGAGAAAGAGAGAGGGAGGGATAGAGAGAGAGAGACAGAGAGAAAGCAAGATAGAGAGAGAGAATTGGAGAGGCACCGGGAGCAACGTGGCGATGCTTTTCATATGTGGAGGAGCATTAGAACACTTGAGCCTTTGTGCCTGTGATTTATTGGAACCTTCATAGACTGTCAGATGTGGGATGTCCCACATTGAACCAGACAGTCAAGCCAAGATCATTACAGTATCACTAATGAGTGTGTGTGTGTGTGTGTGTGTGCGTGGGCGTGGTTGTGTGTGCGCGTGCGCGTGTGTGTGTGTGTGTGTGTGCGTGTGTACGCGCGCGCGTGTGTGTGTGTGTGTGCGTGCGCGTGGTTGTGTGTGCGTGTGTGTGTATGTGTGTGTGCGCGTGTGCGCGTGGTTGTGTGTGCGTGTGCGCGCGCGCGCGTGTGTGTGTGTGCGCGTGGTTGTGTGTGCGTGTGCGTGTGCGCGTGGTTGTGTGTGTGTGCACGTGCGCATGTGCGTGCGTGTGAAGTGGGGGGAATGGTCAGATCAGATGGATGGGTTGATGTTTTGGACAGATGCCTGTTTTCTCCTGCCAAAGGGAACCGGGACTGCAGGACTGCAGGAATCAGAGGAGGGGATTAGGAATCATTAAATACAGAAAGGACAAATAACAGTAATCCAGAAGGGAGAAGAAAAAAAATTACAATTTCTTCCTCCATGACTAACACAGCCAAAAGCGTGTTTGTCTCTTGTCGCTTGACAAATGAGATCCATCAAAAGTAAAAAGTCTTAAAATGAAAAGAGAGCGGGGGGGGGGGGGGGGGGGGGGGGGGGGGAATAGCTTTTACTCAAACAATAAGACATTTGAATAAGAAATGGACGGTTTTAACAGCTAAGCTGCCCAAGGCTGTTGCCAACATTCCACTTACTGTTTTTCTCTTAAAGCCCTTCTGTTTGAATGAAATATACTTTTTATTCAAAGTGTAAGCTCTATAATTCTGCAAATCTTCCGTCAGCCTTTGAACGGAAAAATGGAGGTGACTTTGGGTCTTCGTCTTTGTGACAAATAAAGAGTTAAGACCTTTGTTATTTGTTCCCCTCAGCCTTGATAACAGACCATTTCAAACTGCGACATTTTTAGCCAGAGATGAGATGTTTCCACCCAAGAGATGGTTCCACACAAGAGATGGTTCCACACAAGAGATGGTTCCACACAAGAGATGGGTCCACCCAGGAGATGGTTCCACCCAAGAGATGGTTCCACCCAGGAGATGGTTCCACCCAGGATATGGTTCCACCCAAGAGATGGTTCCACCCAGGAGATGGTTCCACCCAAGAGATGGTTCCACCCAGGAGATGGTTCCACCCAAGAGATGGTTCCACACAAGAGATGGTTCCACCCAGGAGATGGTTCCACCCAGGAGATGGTTCCACCCAAGAGATGGTTCCACCCAAGAGATGGTTCCACCCAAGAGATGGTTCCACCCAGGAGATGGTTCCACCCAAGAGATGGTTCCACCCAGGAGATGGTTCCACCCAAGAGATGGTTCCACCCAAGAGATGGTTCTACCCAGGAGATGGTTCCACAAAAGAGATGGTTCCACACAAGAGATGGTTCCACCCAAGAGATGGTTCCACCCCAGACATTCTACCCAGATAGTATCTTGATGTTTGTGTCTGTGTGTCTGTGTGTGTGTGTGTCTCTGTGTGTGTGTGTGTATGTGTGTGTGTCTGTGTGTGCGAGGGTGCGAGGGTGCACGCATGTGCATACTGTATGTGTGTTTGTGTGTCTGTCTGTGTGCGTGTGTGTGCGTGTGTGCGTGTGTGTGTGTGTGTGTGTGTGTGTGTGTGTATATATATATAGAGAGAAAGTAAGAAAGAGTGTGTGGGTAGTGCTGTAGTGTATGTAATGATCCCCAGCATGAAGCACTAGGGACAAGATAAGCCTGGATGAACTTTCACACCCATGGAAATGTTTTCGTGTTGTGGAATTCCTCAGGGCTCTATTCATGGACAGAGAACAGCATTTCTTGGCCTCCCCTCATCACAGAAGAAGAAGAAGAAAAAAAAGCCATTGAGCAGACGCTTTTATCGAAAACCAACTTTCAGACATGCATGCATACGGGTGGCCCCAGCGGGAATCAAACCGACAACTCTCGGCATTGCCAAGGCCATGCTCTACCAGCTGAGCCATACAGATGCACTGCTAATGGACCAGGGACCAGGATGCCTCTCCCTCTTCTTACCCCAGTTTAGAGCATCTTGGCTGGGAGTGGCCTTCACAGACAGACCCTGAAAACCTGACGTCAGGACAGCTTTTACCTCCACCAGAACTCCAACCCCTTCAAGGGGGACACATAGTAAATCAAATTACTTTCACAGAGGATTGAACGTTGGACGGACGAGGCATTTTGGAGCGACCTGTCACCCCTGACGAGCTAACCGCGTGTCATCGCCTGGGCTGTAAAGTGTCTGTCTCCGGGGCTGCATAGTTTGCCAGGGAGAGGGAACACAAGAAAGTGAGGGATGGTGGGAAATGAGGCCAGTATTTGGCTGCGCACTCTAGTCTCATAAATCAGAAGGTCTGTAAAATACGCTGTGATGAGAAAAGGACACCGAGGCGTCTGTGGAGTCTCTGTATCAGCGGCAGGCAAACATTAGATATGTGTTGGAGTTAGAGATCTCTGGACCAGACGTACGGCATGTGTGTGGGAGTGATGTGTTTGTGTGTGTGTGTGTGTGTGGGTCTTTGCATTTGTTTCTCTTTGTAGTGAAGGGGTCTGGGTGTTCAGGCAGGCCTAAGAGCTGAAGCAGACACCATGCTGATTGATTGCTGTGAAGAGTGTGTGTGTGTGTGTGTTCCTGTGTGTGGTTGTGTGTTACTGTCTAACGTTCAGCTGCCTGTTCCCATGCTATAAAATAAATAGAGAAATTCTGACACTGTAAATCCAACCATCATTCACAGTCCTCAGTTTGATATGCACAAATAACAAAAAAATTGGTCTTGTGTGGTCTTATTGTGAATTTAAAAAAAAATTGTTTGTAACGCAGACTGCAATTCTGGAGTTGATTTGCAGATACGATGTGTGTTTGTTGTTGTAAACATAAAACAAACCGGAGCCAAACTGTAGCCAAATATGAGTGAGGTCAGTCTCACTGAACTATGACCATGTGCCACATTTGGATAAAACGTATGCATTAAAAAGACTGAAAGACTCCAGTCCCTGACATCAATAGATTTCTGATATCTCCATGCTCCCTACGATGATGTCGTATTTACCAGTCTCTGACATCAATAGATTTCTGATATCCCCATGCTCCCTACGATGATGTCGTATTTACCAGTCCCTGACATCAATAGATTTCTGATATCTCCATGCTCCCTACGATGATGTCGTATTTACCAGTCCCTGACATCAATAGATTTCTGATATCTCCATGCTCCCTACGATGATGTCGTATTTACCAGTCCCTGACATCAATAGATTTCTGATATCCCCATGCTCCCTACGATGATGTCGTATTTACCAGTCCCTGACATCAATAGATTTCTGATATCTCCATGCTCCCTACGATGATGTCATATTTACCAGTCCCTGACATCAATAGATTTCTGATATCTCCATGCTCCCTACGATGATGTCGTATTTACCAGTCCCTGACATCAATAGATTTCTGATATCCCCATGCTCCCTACGATGATGTCGCAGTTACCAGTCCCTGACATCAATAGATTTCTGATATCCCCATGCTCCCTACGATGATGTCGTATTTACCAGTAGTTGCCTCCAGTTCTTTTTCAAACACATTCTATTTCTTTTTCGAAGCTAACTACAGTGCCTTCAGAAAGTATTCATACCCCTTGACTTATTTTAAATTGTTTTGTGTTACAGCCTGAATTCAAAAATGTATTTAATATATATATTTTAACCCATTTACACACAATAGCCCCATAATGACAAAGTGAAAACATGTTTTTAGAAATGTTTGCAAATGTATTGAAAATGAAATACAGAAATATCGAATTTACATAAATATTCACACCCCTGAGTCAATACATGTTAGAATCACCTTTGGGAACAATTGCAGCTGTGAGTCTTTCTAGGTAAGTTGTAAGAGCTTTCCACACCTGGATAGTACAATATTTGCATGTGTTTTTAGTTTTTATTCAAGCTCTGTGAAGGTGATTCTTGATCACTGCTACACATCCATTTAAGTCTCACTATAGATTTTCAAACTGATTTAAGTCCAAACTGTAACGAGGCCACTCAGCAACATTCACTGTCTTCTTGGTAAGCAACTCCAGTGTATATTTGGCCTTGTGTTTTAGGTTATTGTCCTGCTGAAAGGTGAATTTATCTCCCAGTGTCTGGTGGAAAGCAGACTGAACCAGGTTTTCCTCTAGGATTTTACCTGTGCTTAGCTCTATCCCGTTTCTTTTTATCCTAAACAACTCCCTATTACAAGCATACCCATACCCTGATGCAGCCACCACCATGCTTGCAAATATGAAGAGTGGTACTCAGTAATGTGTCGTGTTGGATTTGACCCAAACATAACACTTTGTATTCAGGACATAAAGTTAATTACTTTGCAACATTTTTAAGCAGTATTACGTCAGTGCCTTATTGCAAACAGAATGTATGTTTTGTAATATTTTTATTCTGTAGAGATTTCCTTCTTTTCACACTGTCATTTAGGTTAGTATTGCGGAGTAACTACAATGTTGTTGATCCATCCTCAGTTTTCTCCTATCACAGCCATTAAACTCTGTAACTGTTTTGGCCTCATGGTGAAATCCCTGAGCGGTTTCCTTCTTCTCCGGGAACTGAGTTAGGAAAGACGCTTGTACTGGTGTATTGATACACCATCCAAAGTGTAATTTGTAACTTCACCATGCTCAAAGGCATATACAATGTCTGCTTTTAATTTTTACCCATCTACCAATAGGTGCCCTTCTTTGTGAGGCATTGGAAAACCTCCCTGGTCTTTGTGCTTGAATCTGTGTTTCAAATTCACTGCTAGACTTACAGATAATTGTATGTGTGGGGTACAGAGATTAGGAAGTCATTTAAAAATCATGTTAAACACTATTATTGAACACAGAGTGAGTCCATGCATCTTATTTACTCAATAACACATTTTTTTGCCATAACAAAGGAGGTTTTGAATACTTATTGATTCAAGACATTTCAGCTTTTCATTTTTTATTAATTTGTAAACATTTCTAAAAACATAATTCCACTTTGACATTATGGGGTATTATATGTAAGCCAGAGACACACAATCTCTATAAAATTCAGGCTGTAACACAACAGAAAAAGTCAAGGGGTGTGAATTCTTTCTGAAGAAACAATACCTTTATTTATTTTTTTCTCCCTCGTGAATGTTGTTCTGGAGGCAGCTCTGTAGAGAGTGGTCACTAGCTGGCTATCACACTGCTAACCTTTATGCCTAACCCTAACCTTAAACTCATTTTTGTTTTCAGAGATTTTTTACAATATAGCCAGATGGCCAATCTAAGGAGAAATCGCTCAGTTCTCCCTCGAGGACAAGACTCATGACAATAAACCAGCTTATTTTTTTGTTCCTATAATGGAAGTGCAGGGCGACCCCTTAATGCCCAGCAATCCTCAGGAGAGTACCAATGCCATTCTCATGTGGTTCCCATTTCAGGAAGTCACATGACATGGGGGGGGGGGGGGGAGTTTGTGTCACAAAGACATGGCCACTACCTCTACCAAAGACATCATCGTCAAGTCCCACGGCTCCTGAATAAAGAGCGCTACTCATCACCTCAGAACAAGCAGTGACCTGACCCAAAATGACCCGAGGGACTTGGGGGACCTCTCCTATTGAACACTGCTTTGGTTCATTCATACCTTTCTGTTGTTCTTCGAGGACTAGTGAAGTGCAGGCATTCTTGATCGTTGCTTTCTGTTGAGGTTGAATTTTCTCCCTCTCATAGCGTTTTATTGGACGTTGATATGCGATTGTAAATGATCAGGGTATCAATGGTATTCACCCTCCTTTACATTTTTTCACATTTTGTTGCGTGTACTAAGTGGGATTTGAAATAGATTTATTTGTGATTTTTTTTGTCATTAAAATAAAGAGTAACGTTAAGGTGATCTACAAAAAGGTTTACAAATTAATAAACTAAAATATAGTCATTGCATAATTTTATAACTAATATATAGTTGTTGCATAATTTTATAACTAAAATATAGTCGTTGCATAATTTTATAACTAAAATATAGTCGTTGCATAATTTTATATGTAAAATATAGTTGTTGCATAATTTTATAACTAAAATATAGTTGTTGCATAATTTTACAACTAAAATATAGTCGTTGCATAATTTTATAACTAAAATATAGTCGTTGCATAATTTTATAACTAAAATATAGTTGTTGCATAATTTTATAACTAAAATATAGTTGTTGCATAATTTTATAACTAAAATATAGTTGTTGCATAAGTACTGTATTCTTTGTTTAGGCAAGCCTAAATGAGTTCAGGAGTGAAATGTGGCTTAACAAATCCCATAATAAGTTACATGGACTGACTCACTCTGTGTATAATAATAGGGCTTGACATGATTTTTAATGACTACCCTTTCCTCTGTTCCCCATACATACAACATCTGGCAGGCCCCTCGGTCAAGTATTGAATTTCAAGCACAAATTCAACTACAAAGACCAGGGAGCATAGCGGTGTGTCCATGAAATTAAGCTTCCCTTAAAGTAAACTGAATTAAATTGTCAAAATTATATACCAAATTATCCTACTCCTTTCTATACAGAAATAAAAAAAAAATCATTCAAAATAGGCAACTACACGAGAAAGCCTGATTTGGCCACAGAGGATCATGTTTTAAATCGCATTGCCCACAGTCAGAAGGACTGGCAATTTGGGCAGTGTAACAAATACCAAATAGGTTATTGTTGAATTGCGACAGTTAGTGAAAAGTCAAGAGGCCCAGCCAAGCATATCACAATATTTCAAAAATAGAATCGCAGGAAAACGTAGTTTGCAAATGGCTATTGCTGTAAAGAGAAGACAATGAAAATACTTTATGTCTTTTAATTATCAAAATTCAGAACTTAATTGAGCAAATGGTATAGCCAATCTTATTGGCACCAGTAGGCATCGGCCATATCCCTGGTGGATGAGTGGTATTGGCACCAGAGGGCATCGGCCATATCTCTGGTGGATGAGTGGTATTGGCACCAGAGGGCATCGGCCATATCTCTGGTGGATGAGTGGTATTGGCCATATCTCTGGTGGATGAGTGGTATTGGCCATATCTCTGGTGGATGAGTGGTATTGGCCATATCTCTGGTGGATGAGTGGTATTGGCCATATCTCTGGTGGATGAGTGGTATTGGCCATATCTCTGGTGGATGAGTGATATTGGCCATATCTCTGGTGGATGAGTGGTATTGGCCATATCTCTGGTGGATGAGTGGTATTGGCCATATCTCTGGTGGATGAGTGGTATTGGCCATATCCCTGGTGGATGAGTCAGTGCCAGTTCAACGTTTGTTTTTGGACAATAGTTTCCTCCTCCAGGTCAGATGATGTCATGTGTGTCTCTAGTTGTTGTCGACCTTTTAAATGGATAACTTTGTGTTCTGCTAAGCTATATGGACTTGTGTTAATAAGGTCATACCAAAGACCATTTGAAGTATCAAAAACATTTATATATAAAAAAAAAAGATTTAAAAAATGTTTATTTGGCCTTACTGCTATTACACCACACAAACGCAATGAATAACAGATTCACTACATGGAACAACAGAGAGACCCCCTCCAAAAACCAAAAGGAAGTTTGTTCTGAAGTGTCTGTCCTATATCTGAGAGATATTAGAAAGATCAGGAAACATTTGTTATGTATTTAACCACTCATTTTTGGCCTCTAAACAGTCTCTATACTGTATATACTTCCATTCATTTTTTTCAACTGGTACCGGGGGACCTTCAGACGAGTCCTGTGAGGCCTGTGGGCGTCCTAGAGCAGAACAAGATGAGAGGGGTCATATTAGTGTGTAGCCCAAACTGTTCGACGCTACAGACAGAAGTTGGCAGATAGGCCGGACCGACTTCAGACGAGTCCCAAAAAGCTTGTGGGGGTCATAGAGCAAAACGGAGAACATCATAGTGGCTCATCTTTCCATAGAGGGGTCATAACGGTTTCTAAGCCAAACCGTTTGGACGCTACAGACAATTTTGTGGGAAGACTGATTTTCGTGGATGTCCAATGGTCTGACAAACATCGCTGTAGCTCCGTCACCTTCCACCGCAGACGTCTCGTGGTCTTACAAGCACAGTTCTAGCTCTGTCACCTCCCACCGCAGACGTCTCGTGGTCTTAGAAGCACAGTTCTAGCTCCGTCACCTTCCACCGCAGACGTCTCGTGGTCTTACAAGCACAGTTCTAGCTCTGTCACCTCCCACCGCAGAAGTGCGACATCGGCGAATGCGGTGGATTGAGACGCATCCAATGCAGATATCTCCAGTTTAAACTGATGGATTTTTATGCAGACTTTTTAATATTATGCTAATTATGCTAATTACGCTATGCTAATTACATTTCTGCAGCTAGAAAGTTCAATGGCTGTGATGGGAGAATGAGGATGGATCAACAACATTGTAGTTACTCCACAATACTAACCTAAATGTCAAAGTGAAAAAAATTATATAAATATCCAGAATAAAAATATTCCAAACCATTCATCCTGTAAACAGTAAAGCAATAAAGTTTTTGGCCTAAATGCAAAGCCTTATATTATGGCAGAACTGCAAATCGAACACAACAGTTCACTCAGTAACTGACTTCTTATTTTTCAATCATGGTGGTGGCTGCATCATGGTATGGGTATGCTTGACTTCAGCAAATGCCAACGCCTTGACAGATCTTGAAGAATTTTGAAAAATATTATAATCAGCAAATATTTCATAATCCAGGTGTGCAAAGCTCTTAGAGACTTACCCAATGAGACTCACAGTTTTTTTGTAACATGTATTGAGGGGGGGGGGGGGGAATGTTTGAATTTGTTTTCCACTTTGGACATTACAGAGTATTTAGTGTAGATCGTTGACAAAAAAAAGTACAAATTAATTTTAATCCTACTTTTCAACAGAATAAAATGTGTAGAAATCCACAGGGAGTGAAAACTTATTTTCCTTCAATTACTGCTGTTTAGATTCTTGGTAAAGTTACTTTAGATGATGACGTATGATGTTTGCAATTTTCATAGTTTTTCTCAAAATGTTTGTTTGCTTCCATTTTGTTTTACATGCTAAAGTAGCGTATCAACTAACACAGGGAATTTCAGGAAATACCACATGCAGGTTTTCAACGCTTCTAGCCTAATAGTATTTCTGTTTAAATCACATCTGAACTACCTTATTCAGGATACTGTATTTAACATGCTATATTTTGTGTAAAAGATCAATTATGTTAACAGAATTAATATTTTTCACCAAAAAATAGCAGGTTGCAAACACTGCCCCATAACTCATAGACGTTCCTGTAGTAAAATCCCTGGTTTGGAGGAAACCGCAATATCTTCCCTGGCCCTGAATCCTGAATCTTCATGTATTTCACTGTAATAACCAAAAGGCTAGGAGTCATCAGCATAATGAGTGTGTGTGTGTGTGTGTGTGTGTGTGTGTGTGTGTGTGTGTGTGTGTGTGTGTGTGTGTGTGTGTGTGTGTGTGTGTGTGTTACAAATACTATACAGCTCTGCCAAACACACTTCCCCCAAGCTTTCCAAGACTGGTCCAATTTAGAAGATGTCATTTCTATCTAAACTGATAATCTCCAAATCTGTGTGTCTGTATTTGTGGGTGTCTTTGTTCCGAAAATAACATTGCAAGTTGTTACAGTCCAGGCAGAGATTATAATTCATGAGGATACAAAGACCTGGCAGTATTTTGGTTTATTCCAGAGCATCATTGTTTAGTTACTAATTTCTTTGTGTACTTCTCACTGTTATTTTCTTTTCAAACCAGGAACATTCCCAGAATATTAGCTAAAATCCTAGATTTTGCTAAAATTCCAGAACATTAGCTTAGATTACAGAACATTAGCTAAAATCCCCGAACATTAACTAAGATTCCAGACCATTAGCTAAGATCCCAGAACATTAGCTAAGATTCCAGACCATTAGCTAAGATTCCAGAACATTAGCTAAGATTCCAGACCATTAGCTAAGATTCCAGACCATTAGCTAAGATCCCAGAACATTAGCTAAGATTCCAGAACATTAGCTAAGATCCCAGAACATTAGCTAAGATTCCAGACCATTAGCTAAGATCCCAGAACATTAGCTAAGATCCCAGAACATTAGCTAAGATCCCAGAACATTAGCTAAGATCCCAGAACATTAGCTAAGATTCCAGAACATTAGCTAAGATTCCAGAACATTAGCTAAGATTTCAGAACATTAACTAAGATTTCAGAACATTAACTAAGATCCCAGAACATTAGCTAAGATCCTAGAACATTAGCTAAGATTTCAGAACATTAACTAAGATTTCAGAACATTAGCTAAGATTTCAGAACATTAACTAAGATCCCAGAACATTAGCTAAGATTTCAGAACATTAGCTAAGATTCCAGAACATTAGCTAAGATTTCAGAACATTAACTAAGATCCCAGAACATTAGCTAAGATCCCAGAACATTAGCTAAGATCCCAGAACATTAGCTAAGATCCCAGAACATTAGCTAAGATTCCAGAACATTAGCTAAGATTCCAGACCATTAGCTAAGATCCCAGAACATTAACTAAGATCCCAGAACATTAGCTAAGATCCCAGAACATTAACTAAGATCCCAGAACATTAGCTAAGATTTCAGAACATTAACTAAGATTCCAGGACATTAGCTAAGATCCCAGAACATTAACTAAGATCCCAGAACATTAGCTAAGATTTCAGAACATTAACTAAGATCCCAGGACATTAGCTAAGATCCCAGAACATTAACTAAGATCCCAGAACATTAGCTAAGATTTCAGAACATTAACTAAGATTCCAGAACATTAACTAAGATTCCAGAACATTAGCTAAGATCCCAGAACATTAGCTAAGATTTCAGAACATTAACTAAGATTCCAGAACATTAGCTAAGATTCCAGAACATTAGCTAAGATTCCAGAACATTAACTAAGATTCCATAACATTAGCTAAGATCCCAGAACATTAGCTAAGATTCCAGAACATTAGCTAAGATTCCCATTAAGTTCTAATTAAGGTTGTATCTAACATTAGGATGATAACATCCCAAAACAGTGTTTTTAATAACACCTTTTTCTTTCAGAAGATCTTTTAAATGAAATATCCTGTTATGCATAACATCTGTAACAACCACCACAGGACATTCCCTTAATGTTTCAAGGTAATGTAATTACACAATGTACTGTACCAGTAATATTATTTTGAACATACTAAAAAAAATATGAGAGCAACGTTCTGGGAATCAGGCAAATGTTTTATTCAAACATTGTGTAATCATCAGCATAACTGGACAGTTTTTGTGTTATGAGAACATTTGCCGCAACCTAATGTATTCTCTGGGAACATTCCCAGAACAATTTTAGTTTTCTGGGCAGTCTTTTGATTTATTTCAGAACAATTCATTATTTCTTTACTCAATTATTTTTGCACTTCTCAGTGTTTTTAGTTTTTTTCCTCATATGCTGAACAAAACTATAAATGCAAAATGTAAAGTGTTGGTCCCATGTTTCATGAGATGAAATAAAAGATCACAGTAATGTTCCATTTCTTTACATCTCCTGTCAGTGACCATTTCTCCGTTGCCAAGGTAATCCATCCAACTGACAGGTATGGCATATCAAGAATGGTGATTAAACAGCATGATCATTACACAGGTGCACCTTGTGCTGGGGAAAATAAAAAGCCACTCTAAAACACAGATGTCTCAAGTTTTAAGGGAGTGTGTAATTGGCATGCTGACTGCAGGAATGTCCACCAGAGCCACCTCCAACATTGTTTTAGAGAATTTGGCATTACGTCCAACCGGGATAAAAACCGCAGGCCACGTGAGACCACGCCAGCCTAGGACTTCCACATCGGGCTGAGACCCATCACCCAGACAGCTGATGAAACTGAGGAGTATTTCCATCTTTAATAAAGCCCTTTTGTGGGGAAAAACTAATTCTGATTGGTTGGGCCTGGCTCCCAAGTGAGTGGGCCTATGCCCTTCCAGGCCCACCCATGGCTCCGCCCCTGCTCAGTCATGTGAAATCCATAGATTAGAGCCTAACGAATTTATTTCAATTGACTGATTTCCTTATATGAACTGTGACTCAGTAAAATCTTGACATTTTAGCTTGTTGCGTTTCTATTTTTGTTCAGCATAAATACTAGTAGAATACAAGAGATTTTTTTCCAAGAGTATGTGTGTGTGTGTTTGCTTGTGTCCATGCATTCCTGTGTGTGTGTTTGTGTTTTTGTGTCCATGCATTCATGTGTCTGTGTGTGTGTTTGTGTTTTTGTGTTAATGCATTCATGTGTCTGTGTGTGTTTGCTTGTGTCCATGCAGTCATGAGTGTGTGTGTGTGTGGTCGTCTGCATATTTTATAGAGCGTTTGTTTGTCTTTGATTGATGAAGACGTTTTGCCTGTTTGGTACAATTCAACACCATGGCAATTGTTTAACAATGCCAATGTACATTTAATTACGTGACAAAACGACTCGGCAAATACCATTATTACGAGGGGTAGACTAACTTCTGTAGTCAATTGTCTTTGATATGTCAATCAAAATATTATAAATCCACACCACAATCGTTCCCGTTACTATAAAGTGACTGTGATTGCTTACTGTAGCCAATAACTCCAAGCCAATCCTCTGCACAGAGACGATGACTCTTGGAGAGTACAATCTCTTGGTCAGTACAATCTCTTGGTCAGTACAATCTCTTGGTCAGTACAATCTCTTGGAGAGTACAATCTCTTGGAGAGTACAATCTCTTGGAGAGTACAATCTCTTGGTCAGTACAATCTCTTGGTCAGTACAATCTCTTGGAGAGTACAATCTCTTGGAGAGTACAATCTCTTGGAGAGTACAATCTCTTGGTCAGTACAATCTCTTGGTCAGTACAATCTCTTGGAGAGTACAATCTCTTGGTCAGTACAATCTCTTGGAGAGTACAATCTCTTGGTCAGTACAATCTCTTGGAGAGTACAATCTCTTGGTCAGTACAATCTCTTGGTCAGTACAATCTCTTGGTCAGTACAATCTCTTGGAGAGTACAATCTCTTGGAGAGTACAATCTCTTGGTCAGTACAATCTCTTGGAGAGTACAATCGCTTGGTCAGTACAATCTCTTGGAGAGTACAATCGCTTGGTCAGTACAATCTCTTGGTCAGTACAATCTCTTGGAGAGTACAATCTCTTGGTCAGTACAATCTCTTGGTCAGTACAATCTCTTGGAGAGTACAATCTCTTGGTCAGTACAATCTCTTGGAGAGTACAATCTCTTGGTCAGTACAATCTCTTGGAGAGTACAATCTCTTGGTCAGTACAATCTCTTGGTCAGTACAATCTCTTGGAGAGTACAATCTCTTGGAGAGTACAATCTCTTGGTCAGTACAATCTCTTGGAGAGTACAATCGCTTGGTCAGTACAATCTCTTGGAGAGTACAATCGCTTGGTCAGTACAATCTCTTGGTCAGTACAATCTCTTGGAGAGTACAATCTCTTGGTCAGCCGCATTGCTTTGTAAAGGAGTCAGAGACATCATTTAGACAGCTGGAGATGGGGCCATGGAGTGTGTTCCTCATGTGCGAAAGTGAGAAATCAGCTTGTCATTATCCGGTGAATGAACATGTTTGCCGTTCCAACGCAGCCCTGGACACCCTTGTTGACTCTTCTCCACACGTGTTTTAGATAAGAAAACAAACAAAATCTAAATGTGATAAGTCCCTTCTCAGATTCAGAAAGCTGCATGAAATGCTGTTGAAAGTTAAAAGATGACCCAAGACCCTACTTCTCCACTGCTGTGTACTCAGCTATGGAAGCAGAAACAAAGAGCTGGTTTTGTATGCATAGCACAAACCTTAACTTGATTATTCCCCACTGATACATACAGAATTGGTTTCACATTGGACAACCCAAGTAAACAAAAGACAACTTAACATTTACATACATACTTACATTTCCACAAACATTGTCATTAGTAAGTTTTACACTTATGTCACGCCCTGACCATAGAGAGCCATTGTTGTTGGGGGGTTTTCTAGTTTATTATTTCTATGTGGGGTTCTAGGTTATTATTTCTATGTTGGTGATTTGTATGATTCCAAATTAGAGGCAGCTGGTAATTGTTGTCTCTAATTGGGGATCATATTTAAGTAGTTATTTTTCCCACCTGTGTTTGTAGGATCTTGTTTCTGTGTAGTTGCCTATGAGCACTGCTTGAGCTTCACGTATTGTTTATTGTTTTTGTGTGTTTCACTTAAATAAATTATGTGGAACGCTACTCACGCTGCGCCTTGGTCCAATCATTACAACGATCGTGACAACTTAAGACATGACTCTGCCATTGTGCTGTTGAATTAAAGTGAATTTTGTCTCTTGTATAATACATTCTATACATTAGTTTATACTAGATTAAGTGTACATTTCGTTAACAGTAATTATGTTCGTTATATCCCAACACTCCCTCTATCTTGTTCCGATATCTGTTATCAGTTTGTTCCAAAGGGGTGTGTTTCTAGGGAGTGATATTGGTTCTTGTAGAATTCAGTTTAATTTTCTTCCATGTTGTTATAGTGTTCTATATTGTTATAGTGTTCTATATTGTTATAGTGTTCTATATTGTTATAGTGTTCTATATTGTTATAGTGTTCTATATTATTATAGTGTTCTATATTGTTTTAGTTTTCTATATTGTTATAGTGTTCTATATTGTTATAGTGTTCCATAGTGTTATAGTGTTCTATATTGTTATAGTGTTCCATATTGTTATAGTGTTCTATATTGTTATAGTGTTCTATATTGTTATAGTGTTCTATAGTGTTGTAGTGTTCTATAGTGTTGTAGTGTTCTATAGTGTTATAGTGTTCTATATTGTTATAGTGTTCTATATTGTTGTAGTGTTCTATAGTGTTGTAGTGTTCTATAGTGTTATAGTGTTCTATATTGTTATAGTGTTCTATAGTGTTATAGTGTTCTATAGTGTTATAGTGTTCTATAGTGTTATAGTGTTATAGTGTTCTATAGTGTTATAGTGTTAAAGTGTTCTATATTGTTATAGTGTTATATTGTTCTATAGTGTTATAGTGTTCTAGAGTGTTATAGTGTTCTATGGTGTTCTATATTGTTATAGTGTTCTATATTGTTATAGTGTTCTATAGTGTTATAGTGTTCTATAGTGTTATAGTGCTCTATAGTGTTATAGTCTTCTATAGTGTTCTATATTGTTATAGTGTTCTGTATTGTTATAGTGTTCTATAGTGTTATAGTGTTCTATATTGTTGTAGTGTTCTATATTGTTATAGTGTTCTATAGTGTTATAGTGTTCTATATTGTTATAGTGTTCTATAGTGTTGTAGTGTTCTATATTGTTATAGTGTTCTATAGTGTTGTAGTGTTCTATATTGTTGTAGTGTTCTATATTGTTATAGTGTTCTATAGTGTTATAGTGTTCTATAGTGTTATAGTGTTCTATAGTGTTATAGTGTTCTATATTGTTATAGTCTTCTATAGTGTTCTATATTGTTATAGTGTTCTGTATTGTTATAGTGTTCTATAGTGTTATAGTGTTCTATATTGTTATAGTGTTCTATATTGTTTCGTGTTATAGTGTTATAGTGTTCTATATTGTTGTAGTGTTCTATATTGTTATAGTGTTCTATATTGTTATAGTGTTCTATAGTGTTATAGTGTTCTATAGTGTTATAGTGTTCTATATTGTTATAGTGTTCTATAGTGTTATAGTGTTCTTTAGTGTTATAGTGTTCTATATTGTTATAGTGTTCTATATTGTTATAGTGTTCTATATTGTTGTAGTGTTCTATATTGTTGTAGTGTTCTATATTGTTATAGTATTCTATATTGTTATAGTGTTCTATATTGTTATAGTGTTCTATATTTTTACAGTGTTCTATAGTGTTATAGTGTTCTACATTGTTATAGTGTTCTATAGTGTTATAGTGTTCTATATTGTTATAGTGTTCTATATTGTTATAGTGTTATAGTGTTCTATATTGTTATAGTGTTCTATATTGTTGTAGTGTTCTATATTGTTACAGTGTTCTATAGTGTTATAGTGTTCTATATTGTTATAGTGTTCTATAGTGTTATAGTGTTCTATATTGTTGTAGTGTTCTATATTGTTGTAGTGTTCTATATTGTTATAGTGTTCTATATTGTTACAGTGTTCTATAGTGTTATAGTGTCCTATATTGTTATAGTGTTCTATAGTGTTATAGTGTTCTATAGTGTTATAGTGTTCTATATTGTTATAGTGTTCTATAGTGTTATAGTGTTCTATAGTGTTATAGTGTTCTATATTGTTATAGTGTTCTATAGTGTTATAGTGTTCTATAGTGTTATAGTGTTCTATATTGTTATAGTGTTATAGTGTTCTATATTGTTATAGTGTTCTATAGTGTTATAGTGTTCTATTGTGTTATAGTGTTCTATATTGTTATAGTGTTCTATATTGTTATAGTGTTATAGTGTTATAGTGTTCTATATTGTTATAGTATTCTATATTGTTATAGTGTTCTATATTGTTATAGTGTTCTATAGTGTTATAGTGTTCTATATTGTTATAGTGTTCTATAGTGTTATAGTGTTCTATAGTTTTATAGTGTTCTATATTGTTATAGTGTTCTTAACTATGAAGTTGTTGATGTTCTTAGCTTTATCCTTTTGAAAACAGACCCGTGAAAATATTTTGGGGGATGAGCGTGCACATCTTCAATAGATACCCAGTGTTTCTCTCAGTGCATTTAACAATACGTCGCTGGGTGGCGAGTTGATACATTTCCAAATCTGGAAGATTAAAACCACCCTCAGATTTAGGGACATGTAAAACTTTCCCATTTTATTCTAAGGGGCTTTTTTTAGGCAACATCTATAAGGAAAAATAACCTGTGGGTAACGAGAGAGAGAACTTTATTTGTCTTATAAAAAGTCTTTGGGACCCGGGCGATGAAACCATTAAATGGTTATAGGAGAAGTACCCTGCTGACACTGATTCTATCGGAGCTCTGCGGGCTGCAGTGCGCTCCAGAGTCTGGTACGCGAAACCCAAACCGTCCCCGTAGTCCCACCATTTCCAGCACAGCTCTGTGGCGTCCCCCTGAAATTCCAGTCTGGCTCTCTCCCTTCTTCTGTCTCACTTTCACCTCAGTCAATCAGGCCAGCGTCCAAGCCTCCCCACAATGGTCACAAGCACCGCTGCTGCTTAACGTTTCAGCCTCTCATTTCTCCCCGTTATCCTCCTGACTAATTATTGTTATGCTTAGTTTGCATTTTTGGCAGGCAAGCGAGGTTCCCAGTGACATTCGGGGCTATTATGCCTAAAGCACTTGTCAAAACAGCGGTCAGGCGAGCCGCGCTGGCCAGGTCGGGGCCTAGCCAGGGAGAGTGCGGGTGGGCATGGGGAAGCTGGGGTTCCAGGCAGGGTCCGAAAGCTTCTGGTCCCCAGCCTCTGCTGCCGGAACCAGGAAACGACACAGCATTAGCCGGGCCTGGCCAGGCTAACGACGCTAGCTAAGGAGTGAAGGGGACGCTACCATCCAGTGAGGGGTGGGCTCTGAGGGAGGGGAGAGTTGAAAGTGAGGGGTGGGCTCTGAGGGAGGGGAGAGTTGAAAGTGAGAGGGGGGCTCTGAGGGAGGGGGGAGTTGAAAGTGAGGGGTGGGCTCTGAGGGGGGTGGGGGGGTAGAAAGTGAGGGGTGGGTTCTGGGGGAGGGGAGAGTAGAAAGGGGCCTCCCTGTGGCTCAGTTGATAGAGCATGGTGTTTGCAATGCCAGGGGTGTGGGTTCAATTCCCACAGGGTCCCAGTACCAAAAAAAAAAAAGACAGTAACAAGTTCAGATGCAAAATGTTTCTTTTTAACCTTTATTTAACTAGGCAAGTCAGTTAAGAACAAACTGTTTTTTTCAATGACGGCCTAGGAACAGTGGGTTAACTGCCTTGTTCAGGGGAAGAACAACATATTTTTACCTCGTCAGCTCAGGGATTTGATCCAGCAACCTTTCAGTTAATAATCCAACACTCTAACCACTAGGCTACCTGCCGCCCCTAAAGGTAAGAAGTGGATAACGTCGGGACCTCACATAATTTTTTTTGCTTTTTTTATTTAACCTTTATTTAACTAGGCAAGTCAGTTACGAACAAATACTTATTTACAATGACGGCCTACCCCATGCCAAACCCTCCCCTAACCCGGTTGACGCTGGGCCAATTGTGCGCCGCCCTACAGGACTCCCGATCACGGCCGGTTGTGATACAAACCTGGGTTTGTAAGTGATGCCTTAGACCGCTGTAGTGATGCCTTAGACCGCTGCATCACTCAAGGACCCCAAGGAACATATACAGGCACACACATACACACACACACATCAGGGTTTCCGTTAGCCGATAATAGCCGGCTTTTGGCCAATGAAAAAGACGATAAATAAAATTGGCTTCAGCCAATTCTCCCAGAGAAGAAGAACAAATCTGATTGTGACATAATGCCTTTTAGTGACCTCTTCATTGATGTAAATACCAGTTGATGTAAATACATTTGACTGGTCATGTTTATCGGTCTATAGGTTTATTTGCATAACTTATTTGAATTAAATTGGCACGTGTGTACAGTATATTTTATTATGTATCTTATTACACGCGTACAGATACGGATTCAGAGCCTTTGAGTGGAACATCTGTCAGACAGATGCTGCAGCATCTCAAATGGCAATGGAAGGCAGCCTTCATCAGCACGTCACACGTCTACCGCTGCATAACTAAGACCGTAAGACAACTGTCTCTTTCCGAGCTTCCACTGCATGAAAAGTTTAAAGCCACTGTATGATGTCATCACAGCAGCATTCGTCTACCAGAGTGCAGGATTGGACGGGATACACCCCCCCCATCTTCCACCAGTCCTGTATTTATTTGCATTGTTCAGACTTTTCTATGTGATTTATGATGTTAAAAAGAGGGTTATGGTACCTGTGCCAGGTTGTGCTCCCAGGACTGTAGGCTTGGAGGTCGACCTCCTCCAGGAGAGCCCCATTACTCACCATCTATCCACACCACACATAGACTCCACCTCCATTAAACCTTACACTCAGAGACTGGGTCATTCCTTCGTTTTGGCAGGACAGATAGACTGAGAAGCACAATGTTTCAGTTTCCTTTAAAAATCCCATCGGATGCCTCCTTTGCTTCCCGATTCTGGTAAAAAAAACCACTTAAGTTCCTGCACTCGGGAGTCACCGTTACTGTAGTTTGAGTTTTCCTAAACCCTTGTATGGCTCATCTCACCAAAAGGGGCAAACTTGCGTGATATTCCGAATTTTTCACCCTTCAAAATGACTCTCTGACACTAAACAGTACCAGAGATCTGACTTGACTCTCTGACACTAAACAATACCAGAGATCTGACTTGACTCTCTGGCACTAAACAATACCAGAGATCTGACTTGACTCTCTGGCACTAAACAATACCAGAGATCTGACTTGACTCTCTGACCTTGGACAGGAAGTTGATTGACTCTGGACAGAAAGTTGATCGACACTGGACAGTAAGTTGATCAACACTGGACAAGAATTTGATCAACCTTGTACAGGAAGGAAAGCTAAAAACCCTCCAGAATTACAGGAAGAGATGGCCGTTCAATAAATCCTTTGCGGTGTGTTAAATGTTGTTAATAATTCCAGGCAACACTAAAGAGGTCTGCGAGAGGTCTCCTTATACCCTCCACTGCAGACAAGGCACCATTACATCCAGGTGGTTCAGTGTGACTGGGAAACACATCATCATGAGGGGATCCTACATTTACCCCCTCCCTCTTCATCGCAAAAAAGGAATGACATTTATATTCTCCTGTGTAGTGATCTGTGACCAGAAACCGTTGGCGGTCCCAAACGCTACTCCCGCCCTCAGCGCTCTACGTTGTGCCAATCAAACAGGGCTAGTGTACTGTGGAACAACGATGTGAAAGGGTTAGTGTACTGTGGTACAATGCTGTGAAAGGTTTATTATACTGTGGCACAATGATGTGAAAGTGTTATTATACTGTGATACAATGCTGTGAAAGGGTTAGTGTACTGTGATACAATGCTGTGAAAGGGTTAGTTTACTGTGATACAATGCTGTGAAAGGGTTATTGTACTGTGATACAATGCTGTGAAATGCGTAGTGTTTGATGAATGAAAAGTGTTGACTGGCTTTCTATCGATGTCTCGTTTAATTTGAATTAATATTTTGTCTGTTGCTCTGATGTCGAATAGCAGAAGTCTTTGGATAAGTTTTACCATTGACGATTGACTCAAGGAGTGGTGAAAGGGTGACGCTGAGGATGTCCAAAAATGTACACCGTAATCCCAAGCACAAATCATTTCTGTTCTGTCAGTGTCTTCTTCCATGTGGTTTCCTTTAGGGTCAAAATGTGCTGGTTAACATACCACCCGTCCAATGGGAACACTTACATCAAAATGTATTATACCTTTCTCATTTGGACATAAAACCAAGTAGCAAAACATCTTAATATGGAGAATGAAGAATTTACCCTAACTCTCAAAACAAGTCAGTATTATTGGGGGTGAGGGAGGAAGCAGGAAGTCCACGCTGGAATGTCTGGCAGTGTGTAAGGTTGGCTGGCTGGCTGCTTGGCTTGCTGACTGGCAACTGGCTGGCTGATTGGCTGGTTGACTGGCTGGCTGGCTGTTTGGCTTGCTGCTTGAATGGATGGATGACTGGCTGGCTGGCTGGCTGACTGGCTGTTTGTTTTGGTATGAACACTTGGAATGGACGCAATGCTTTGCTGGAGAAACCACCTTTTCTAATCCTTGCAGTAAATACACTCTGTCTCTTAAAGACACGCATGCGCACGCGCACGCGCACACGTGCGCACACACACACACACACACACACACACACACACACACATACACACACATGCACATATCATACGGGACTGATGAAGCCCAAAGTTCTCCTTTATCATTTGCAGATATTTATTATACGCTGTTTAAAGTTCTGTGTGCTCAAACATGTTGATTTAAAGGAACATTCCCCCTTTTTCTGTCTCCCTGTTGTTCTTTATAACCAGAACCACGAGAGGGACATGTACAGGGAAGACTAACGTGTAAGATTTACATGATGGAAATTACCCGAGTAGGCCATTGAGTTGTAGTGAGTCCCAAATGGCACCCTATTCCCTATGAGCTCCAGTCAAAAGTAGTGCACTTATATAGGGAATAGGGAGCCATTTGGAATGCAGACTTGGTCTCAAGCCAGACAAATAACAGTAAGATATTTACAGGTTAGAGAGAGACATGTTATTATACATATCGTGGGCTGAAGTCAAATAAACCATGGTGTTTCCATAATGATTACAATGTCAAAGTTGCTCAGGACTGTATTACTGCAATTGCTGATGAATCTGTTTTACTTCAGGTTTTCAGTGCCAAACCGCTATCCAGTTAGCTGTTTCTAGCAAATGTAATGTACTGGAAAAGTTTGAAATACCTCTGTTCATTCTAGAAGTGTAAAAATAGTTGATATTACAACTGCAGAGCTACATATGCAAATCACAGAATATATATGATTTTTCTTGATTAAGAAGAACCTGTAGGTTGGTCTCAGGTTGGTCTCCGGTTGGTCTCCGGTTGGTCTCATATTGGTTTCAGGTTGGTCTCAGGATGGTCTCAGGTTGGGATCAGGTTGGTATCAGGTTGGTCTCAGGTTGGTCTCCGGTTGGTCTCATATTGGTGTCCGGTTGGTGTCCGGTTGGTCTCCGGTTGGTCTCAGGTTGGTCTCAGGTTGGTCTCAGGATGGTCTCAGGTTGGGATCAGGTTGGTCTCATATCGGTATCAGGTTGGTATCAGGTTGGTCTCATATTGGTGTCCGGTTGGTATGAGGTTGGTCTCATATTGGTGTCCGGTTGGTATCAGGCTGGGATCAGGTTGGTCTCATATTGGTATCAGGTTGGTATCAGGTTGGTCTCAGGTTGGTCTCCGGTTGGTCTCATATTGGTGTCCGGTTGGTGTCCGGTTGGTCTCCGGTTGGTATCAGGTGGGTCTCAGGATGGTCTCCGGTTGGGATCAGGTTGGTCTCATATTGGTGTCCGGTTGGTCTCAGGTTGGTCTCAGGTTGGTATCAGGTTGGTCTCAGGATGGTCTCAGGTTGGTCTCAGGATGGTCTCATGTTGGTCTCTGTACAGTATGTGTGTGCGTTTGTGTGGCACTCAGAGTGTGTGTGTCTATGTGAGTGAGTGTGTCTTTCTGTCTCTCTCTCTTTGCGTGTGTGTGTGTGTGTGTGTGTGTGTGTGTGTGTGTGTGTGTGTGTGTGCGCGCGTGTGGCCTTGCATGCACCTGCCTATCTGTGTTAGTGTGTTACTGGGCCATGGACAGTAGGGTAGTGTCCTGGCAGAAAGTAGGACTGAGGTGGAGCCTCTGGGAGCTCAACCTATTAGAGATCAAATTAGAAATCCCATTAGAAATCCCATTACAGATCCCATTAGAGATCCCATTAGGGATCCCATTAGGGATTCCATTAGAGATCCCATTAGAGATCCCATTAGGGATTCCATTAGAGATCCCATTGGAGATCCCATTAGAGATCCCATTAGAGATCCCATTAGGGATTCTATTAGAGAGCCCATTAGGGATTCCATTAGAGATCCCATTAGAGATCCCATTAGGGATCCCATTAGAGATCCCATTAGAGATCCCATTAGAGATCCCATTAGAGATCCTTTAGGGATTCCATTAGAGATCCCATTAGAGATCCTTTAGGGATTCCATTAGAGATCCCATTAGGGATCCCATTAGAGATCCCATTAGAGATCCCATTAGGGATTCCATTAGAGATCCCATTAGAGATCCTTTAGGGATTCCATTAGAGATCCCATTAGAGATCCTTTAGGGATTCCATTAGAGATCCCATTAGAGATTCTTTAGGGATTCCATTAGAGATCCCAATTAGAGATCCCATTAGGGATCCCATTAGAGATCCCATTAGAGATCCCATTAGGGATTATATTAGAGATCCCATTAGAGATCCCATTAGGGATCCCATTAGAGATCCCATTGGAGATCCCATTAGAGATCCCATTAGAGATCCCATTAGAGATCCCATTAGGGATTCTATTAGAGATCCCATTTGAAGGTTAAACATTATTGAATGTTTTATGTGGGATCACAGACAGCCGTGATTGGGAGTCCAATAGGGCGGCGCACAATTGGCCCAGCGCTGTCCGGGTTTGGCCGGGATAGGCCGTCATTGTAAATAAGAATTTGTTCTTAGCTGACTTGCCTAGTTAAATAAAGGTTAAATAAATACAATTGTGTGTGTGTGTTTGAAAGCTACAGAATGGGTGTCTGGGCCACGGTGCATGTGGTGTGGTAATGCTGGAATAAGTGCGTGTGTTCGCGACTTTTGAAAAGTCCCAAATATCACGCTATTTGTAGGCTCGAACAAAGAAAGAACGGTCCCAGAACAGGGGCCATTACTCATATGGTGTCAGTATTTTTTAATAGGGGACTGAGTGAGATTTGGCTAACCCGGACCCGACTCAGACAATAGCTGATTGATGCTAGCGGCAGTGTCACTCCTGCCTTCGCACTCCCTCTGCGCCCTTCGGTGCTGACAGACTGATAGGCATGCTATTGTTCCACTGCTGAATTGGAGGAAGACAAGCAAACTCCCATCTCTCTCTCTCTCTCTCTCTCTCTCTCTCTCTCTCTCTTCCCATCTCTCTATCACCTCTCTCTTTCCCTTGCTTTCTCTCTCTTTCTCTCTTTCTGTTCCCTGCCTCACATTCGTCTTTTCCACTCTCCCTCCCTCCCTCCATCTCCTCCCTCCATCTCCTGTTCTGTATGTTTCTACCCATAGCAACGGTCAAATTCCTCCATCTGTTGGCTCCCGAATGGCACAGCAGTCTAAGGCACTACACCTCAGTGCTAGAGGTGATCACAACAAACCCTGGTTCAATTCCAGGCTGTATCACAACCGGCTGGTGATTGGGAGTCCCATTGGGCGGCGCACAATTGGCCCAGTGTTGTCCAGGTTAGGATTTGGCTGGGGGTAGGCTGTCATTGTAAAATAAGAATTTGTTTTTAACTGACATGCCTAGTTAAATAAAAATCTTCATCTCCTGTTCTGTATGTTTCTACCCATAGCAGCTGTCATATTCCTCCATCTGTTGCTTTCTTCTTCTCTATCAATCTCTCTTGTCCGGTGACTGTCCCTCTCTCCATCTGGCAGTCAACCTTCTTTCTCTCTCTCATGACCCTCTCCTTCCCCACCTCCCATGGGTCTCTAGGAACACTTGATGAAAAGATGACTAAGAGCTGTGTGAAATCAAAAGAAATAGTATCGGTGGCAGCAGTAGCTGTAGTAGTAGTATCACAGTAGCAGTTGTAGTAGCAGTAGTAGCGGTAGTAGGAGTAGCAGTAGCAGGAGTAGCAGTAGTAGCAGCAGCATCAGTAGTAGTAGGAGCAGTATTAGTAGTAGTAGTAGTATTAGTATTAGGAGTAGTAGTAGTAGTAGTAGTAGTATTAGTATTAGGAGTAGTAGTAGTAGTAGTAGAAGTATTAGTAGTAGTAGTAGTAGTAGTAGTAGTAGTATTAGGAGTAGTAGTAGTATTAGGAGTAGTAGTAGTACATTACATTTACATTTAAGTCATTTAGCAGACGCTCTTATCCAGAGCGACTTACAAATTGGTGCATTCACCTTATGATATCCGAAGTAGTAGCAACAGTTGTAGCAGCAGCATCAGTAGTAGTAGTAGTAGTAGCAGCAGTAGCAGTAGTGGTAACTAATAGTAACTGTAGAAGTAGTAGTAATTCTGCTACTGATATCTTCATAGATAAAGGTGTGTTTTAGGACCATGCGGATGCCTCGGATCAGTCGGCTGTTTTCCAGTTCACTCGGCTGGATTTAGGATCGCACAGACACCACAGAGAGTGTAGACAGGCTGTGTGAAGGCAAAGCTTCTGAAAGGTTGGCGTATATGACCAGCATGGTAGAGATGAACAAAGGCAGCTACTGTCTGTGTTGTACTTTTTCTCTGAGTTGTAAAAGCAAGCAGAGCAGAAACTGGCTACTCTTATTTGATTGATGTAGCTGGCAAGGTAATTGCTGTTTGACCCAAAAAATATATATATATTCCCAGTGCTGAGCTAGTGGTGTACCTGACATGTTACGTTAGCTAGTGTTTCATCCCCTCTCCACTGAAGTGAATGAGCTACTAGCAGCTAGTAAGTTAGCTAGTAAGTACCATAGCATTTCAGCTCTAGCTAGCTATCTGTCAGGTAGCAGGGTCTAACAGCTGTTGTGTAAATGGAAATATGTTGTAGCCTTTGTTTTCTCCTGTTTCAACAGAAGGACATTTGTTGATGTACCATTGCACCATTAGCTAGGGCTAGCCAAAAGTTGCTAGAGCTAGCCATAAGTTGCTAGAGCTAGCCATAAGTTGCTAGAGCTAGCCATAAGTTGCTAGAGCTAGCCAAAACTTGCTAGACCTAGCCATAAGTTGCTAGAGCTAGCCAAAAGCTGCTAGAGCTAGCCATAAGTTGCTAAAGCTAGCCAAAAGCTGCTAGAGCTAGACAAAACTTGCTAGAGCTAGCCATAAGCTCACTAACTTTAGCTATTATTTTTGCCTCAATCACACTAGACCTGAATTAAACAATGAAACCAGCGGCCAATATTCTGACGTTTTATCTGCACACTGTTTATATCAGTCAGTATAGCAATGTAACATTGATCTATCAGTTTCTTTATTTAATGTACTACTTTCCGCACTGACACGGTATAAACAGCTTCACTGTCATGGTGCACAGTCAGTACACAACACTATACTCATCATGTCTTAGCTGGATCAGATGGTGACAGGTGTCCCTGCAGGGTCAGACAGTCAGGGAAGACCAGTCTACGGAGCTCACGTGAATTTTTCAGTATATAATGATCAGTGAATAGATACAAAGTTCCATCTTGAGTCGATGGGTAGGCTACAGTCTGGGATCTGGGAATAATGGTCATTTTAATTATTGAACCATTGATTCTATTCTTGGATAATATAATGTACACCAAGGTCATTTTTGTTGTTGTTGTTATGCCTCATCTGAGCAGGATCAGGTAACCAGGGAAGACCAGTCTGTGACGGCGCTGAGGTGAACTTTTGCAGATACAACACTTGATTCACTCTGTGCAGCAAACAATGGACAAGCAATGAACTTCAAAAAATGGTAAGGAAGTTGTGTTGGGGAGAGAGTTGAGTTATTGACTAGGCTGGTGGGGGTCGGGGTTTGCAGGCGGCTCGGTCTGGCTGAAATTTGATATAGATGATGTCTTGATAAAGACAATCAAAAATCTTTCTAGTTTACTTGTAAGAGTTGTTCAATTGTTGGTTATTAAAAGGTGCAACACAATATTGATTATTGATTAGTGAATTATCATTGATCTACTTCAGTCTTATCAATCACTTAAAAATATGTAATAATGATCTCTTACATAGCTTGATGACTGTGGGCATTTTTACATTGTTCTTGTTCTATATAGAGAAGAAGGGCCATGGGTTTTATTATAGGCAAAAATGCAGGAAATAAGCTTTAGACGCCCCAAAAATAGGAGGACCCATAGACCGTCAAGTTATGTCCCCCCCACTTCAAAAACGAATGTTGCGCCCCTTGTTCTAAATATAGCACATAGTGTACATAATGTAGGTAGGTGGAAGTGGCATATTCCCTCCTGTAGTCTGGCCTGGCAGGCAGGCAGGCAGGCAGGCAGGCAGGCAGGCAGGCAGGCAGGCAGGCAGGCAGCCGACAGAAAGTTCCTCACAGCCATCATAAACCAACATCAGCCTGGGCCAAATGCGTTATAGCAACATAACCACACACACACACACACACACACACACACACACACACACACACACACACACACCTTGTACAGCAGCAAGTGCCACTTTACAATAACATTTGAGTCTGAGGGAGAGGAAGTGTGCTTAAAGAAATGTCTGAGAGTTAAAGGTCAAACAATGTCCATAACTGGCCACTAGCAATGATGTAGCATGGTGCATCACATTACTGTAGACTGTATCCGCTAACAATGATGTAGCATGGTTCATCACTTTACTGTAGACTGTATCCGCTAACAATGATGTAGCATGGTTCATCACATTAATGTAGACTGTATCCCTTAGCAATGATGTAGCATGGTTCATTTGGGACGGCAGGTAGCTTAGTGGTTAGAGCGTTGGGCCAGTAACCGAAAGGTTGCTGGATTAAATCACCGAGCTGACAAGGTAAAAACCTGTCGTTCTGCCCCTGAACAAGACAGTTAACCCACTGTTCCCCGGTAGGCTGTCACTGTAAATAAGAATTTGTTCTTAACTTACTTGCCTAGTTAAATAAAGGTTACAGTTGAAGTCGGAAGTTTGCATACACCTCAGCCAAATACATTTAAACTCAGTTTTTCACAATTCCTGACATGTAATCCAAGTAAAAATTCCCTGTCTTAGGTCAGTTAGTATCACCACTTTATTTTAAGAATGTGAAATTATCAGAATAAAAGCAGAGAGAATGATTTATTTCAGCTTTTATTTCTTTCATCACATTCCCAGTGGGTCAGAAGTTTAAATACACTCAATTAGTATTTGGTAGCGTTGCCTTTAAATTGTTTAACTTGGGTCAAATGTTTCGGGTAGCCTTCCACAAGCTTCCCACAATAAGTTGTGTGAATTTTGGCCTATTCCTCCTGACAGAGCTGGTGTAACTGAATCAGGTTTGTAGGCCTCCTTGCTCGCACACGCTTTTTCAGTTCTGCCCACAAATTTTCTGTAGGGTTGAGGTCAGGGCTTTGTGATGGCCATTCTGATACCTTGACTTGTTGTCCTTAAGCCATTTTGCCACAACTTTGGAAGTATGCTTAGGGTCATTGTCAATTTGAAAGACCCATTTGTGACCAAACTTTAACTTCCTGACTGATGTCTTGAGATGTTGCTTCAATATATCCACATAAATTTCCTTCTCATGATGCCATCTATTTTGTGAAGTGCACCAGTCCCTCCTGCAGCAAAGTCGATATCGGACTAATTTTACTGTTGATATAGATACTTTTGTACCGGTTTATTCCAGCATCTTCACAAGGTCTTTTGCTGTTGTTCTGGGATTAATTTGCGCTTTTCGCACCAAAGTATGTTAATCTCTAGGAGACAGAATGCGTCTCCTTCCTGAGTGGTATGACGGCTGCGTGGTCCCATGGTGTTTATACTTGCGTACTATTGTTTGTACAGATGAACGTTGCACCGTCAGGCGTTTGGAAATTTCTCCCAAGGATGAACCAGACTTGTGGAGGTCTACATTTTTTTTCTGAGGTCTTGGCTGATTTCTTTTGATTTTCCCATGATGTCAAGTGAAGAGGCAAGGAGTTTGAAGGTAATCCTTGAAATAAATCCACAGGTACACCTCCAATTGACTCAAATGATGTCAATTAGCCTATCAGAAGCTTCTAAAGCCATGACATCATTTTCTGGAATTTTCCAAGCTGTTTAAAGTCACAGTCAACTTAGTGTACGTAAACTTCTGACCCACTTGAATTGTGATACAGTGAATATTAAGTGAAATAATCTGTCTGTAAACATTTGTTGGAAAAATTAATGGTGTCATGCACAAAGTAGATGTTCTAACCAACTTGCCCAAAATATAGTTTGTTAACAAGAAATGTGTGGAGTGGTTGAAAAACAAGTTTTAATGACTCCAACCTAAGTGCATGTAAACTTCTGACTTCAACTGTACATTACTGTTGACTATATCCACTAGCAATGATGAAGCATGGTAATCACATTACTGTAGACCTAGGGGTGCTCGACTACTATTTGAGAATGTAAAACAGTGACACAAATTTCCTTGGTGGCAAAGGTCAAGGATGGGTATTTATCAGCGTTACAGCATAGTAACAAACATAGTCGTCTATATAGATATAGAAAATATATAAAATGTTCATTAAATTACATTAAATGTGACTAAGAACTTGAATTAAATCTTTATTTTTTTGTGTGTAAACATTGCATCAATATTGCTGAAGAACAAAAAGCGTAATTGTCTATGCAAAAAAAAAAAGTGCACTGTGCATGTTTTCCTGGAGAACAAAGGAGAGTTGAACAAATATAATCTGAATGCACAGAACGTTACTGTTGGCTTTTCGCAATATTCATGGATAAGTCACTCTGGGCCTTGGCCTGCATCAATGAAAGAATTTCCACTTTCTGTCCCCTGCCAATGCTTTGAACGTTGGCACAAATGGTGTGAGACACTGGTGCATGTGTTCATTAGTTCTGGTGCAGGCGTTTGTTTTGAATAAAGTTCATTTGTGGAGAAGGCTGATTCACAGCTGTATGTGGAGCCAAAAACATGGTCAGGATGTATTGTACCAGTTTCTTGAGAACAGGGACGTCAGCTGCAGGCACCATCTTTCCCCAGAAAGTAACAGGGTCACAGTCACCAGTCTGCTTCTTCAAAGCCACATTTTCTTGCATCTCAATCAACTCCATTTGCAATAATGCAACATCTACCCATCTGAAGATCTGTTTTGTTTCTTCTGACAACTTTGTCACATTTGTGACCTAAGAAAGGGGTTCTGGATGTGCAGCAGCAGTTCTCTTCCAACAGTAAAGTCATTAAAATGTGTCTTGAAGTTATCCATCAGCTTCTGGATGAAATTACCATGGTTGGAAACATGTTTTGTCTCCCTGCGTTTGCATGAGAAGATTGTGGAAGTGGACAGTTTCTCCCTGGAGATCATTCTTCAAAAGCCCGGACTGCTGTTATCATGTCACACACATTCTGTTGTCCCGTCTCTACTGCTTAAACATTCATGGATGTAATGTCTGTCAAAAAATACAACTGTTTCCATCTCCTCCTCATCTTCCAAAAACTCAGAAAACTGATTTGCCTTGTCACTCTTTTGCTCTGACAACAAAGCTTTGATTTCCTCCTGAATGGCCCAAAAGCGTACCAAAACTCTACTATCGCTGAGCCATCTGACATTGTTGTTCAGCGGTAGTAAGTCATTTTAAACTGCCATTGGCCTCTGTCAGAACGCCTCGTAGCAGGCGGTGTTGCAGGGATGATGATGCTCTCAAAAAAAGTTTCATCATCGTTGTCATGACCTCAGAATACTCTTTTACCCAGACTGGCACACAGGACAGATTGATGGATGATGAAGTGATATGATGTCAGTTCAGGGTGGTCATCTTTAAAACGTACAACCAGTCCCCTCCCTCTTCCTATCATGGCTGGAGCTCCGTCTGTGGTGACGGGAAACCACGGACTTCAGATCTCTCCCCCTTTTGTCAGCATCCCTTTTGATGGTCTCATAGATATCCTCTCCCCATGTGTGTGTGTGTGTGTGTTTCTAGATGTGATAAGCACAACAGTTCCTTACATAATTCCTTCCTTGTTTCGTTATAAAATCTGACAAACACCAGAAGCTGTTGATTCATCCACAGATGATGAAATGCATGGTGCATTCTGAATGACCTCATCAAGTTATGAAGTTAAATCTTCAGCTAATATTTCCGTTCTCCTCGTTGGTGTGGAATCTGACAGTGGGATTCTGTTTTGATCTTTTCTCTGAGCTCATCTTTTTGTTTACCTTCAAGGAAGGTGTCAGTAACTTCACACATGGGCTCTTTTACCATCTCACCCTTCTGAAAATTGTATTTTTGTTGTTGTTGTTGTGTTTTCCCAAAACCCAAGCTATCCTCAATGAACACTCAAATTGCAGGTTGTTGGGCTGTCAGGGAATTGACAAGGATTTTGGTGGACCTCTCATATTGGGATTTTAGTTGGTTAATATTTTTTTGTTCTCGCCTCCGGGTTCAGGGGATACGTCTGATCCAATTTACTATGTCTGGTGTCATAATGGAGTTTAACATTGGCACTTTTCACGTGAGCTACGGACTCACTGCATGTCAGACACATTGGTTTTGCGCTAGTTGCAGGGAAAATGAACAAATACTGTTCCGTTCACTCGTCTTTGAATATACTGTTTTCAGAGTCAACTTTTTTTTTTTTTTTAACAAGCCATATTTACAAATATACTGGTAACTAAGCTCCTTCTAGCTGTCATATAACCGGTTGAACCGCGGTCAAATCTTTCTGTTTCTTTCTGCCTGCTTGTCCCAAGGTTTCACGGAGGATACTTGGATTGATGTGATTGGGTAAGACGCGGCCTCTTGTATTTGCATATAACCACACGATTGGATTAGACACTAGAAGAGGTGGGCGTTGCTTCATGTGAGAGCAGGAAAGAGAGGTTGCTGAGTTAAAGAGGCTGCTGCGCCCGGTAGATTTTTTTTTTAAAGCTGTCTAAAAATAATTGATTCACTTTAATATAACAAAATGCGATTTTGTCCGGTCCGGATTGACCCTTCTCTGGGCCTGGACCAGGACCGCCGTCCACCAATTGAGTTTGGCTGCTGTACTATATCCACTGGTCTGTCTGTAACATGGTCCATCACATTACTGTAGACTGTATCCACTGGTCTGTCTGTAACATGGTCCATCACATTACTGTAGACTGTATCCACTGGTCTGTCTGTAACATGGTCCATCACATTACTGTAGACTATATCCACTGGTCTGTCTGTAACATGGTCCATCACATTACTGTAGACTGTATCCACTGGTCTGTCTGTAACATGGTCCATCACATTACTGTAGACTATATCCACTGGTCTGTCTGTAACATGGTCCATCACATTACTGTAGACTGTATCCACTGGTCTGTCTGTAACATGGTCGATCACATTACTGTAGACTGTATCCACTGGTCTGTCTGTAACATGGTCCATCACATTACTGTAGACTGTATCCACTGGTCTGTCTGTAACATGGTCCATCACATTACTGTAGACTGTATCCACTGGTCTGTCTGTAACATGGTCCATCACATTACTGTAGACTGTATCCACTGGTCTGTCTGTAACATGGTCCATCACATTACTGTAGACTGTATCCACTGGTCTGTCTGTAACATGGTCCATCACATTACTGTAGACTGTATCCACTGGTCTGTCTGTAACATGGTCCATCACATTACTGTAGACTGTATCCACTGGTCTGTCTGTAACATGGTCCATCACATTACTGTAGACTGTATCCACTGGTCTGTCTGTAACATGGTCCATCACATTACTGTAGACTGTATCCACTGGTCTGTCTGTAACATGGTCCATCACATTACTGTAGACTGTATCCACTGGTCTGTCTGTAACATGGTCCATCACATTACTGTAGACTGTATCCACTGGTCTGTCTGTAACATGGTCCATCACATTACTGTAGACTGAATCCACTGGTCTGTCTGTAACATGGTCCATCACATTACTGTAGACTATATCCACTGGTCTGTCTGTAACATGGTCCATCACATTACTGTAGACTGAATCCACTGGTCTGTCTCATTGTATGTGTAAAACATTTTTTTTTACATTTGCAGTTTCAGATGTGAAAATGGCATTTTCACATATTAAATTTAGAGTTCACATGTTAACGCCACCTTTTTTCACGTTACGAGAATAGCATGTTTTCACCTTACAAGTGATTTACGTTTTTTTTTTTTACAAAAAAGATTCACGTGAAAATCCAATTTGCTGTTTCACATTGTAAGAAAACATCACATGTGAAGTTGAAATAATGCTGTTCTCCTCACATGGCAAAACACGGTGTTAAAAATGTTGCACTAGTAATGTTTCCACTGGTGGAATTATTGTGACCGTATCTAATAATAAATCTATAAAGGGAAATATTTTGCGGTACATTCATGCTAATGGATTATGTTCACATAGTTCTGCTGTATGAAGGTGTGGCCTGTTAGAGGGCCAATCCTTACATGATACATGCATTTTTGGACTAATAAATTAAAATGTTCCCATTGATTCTTGAAGAAATATAACTTATAAATAGCCTCATGAGCTTAGTTTAACTGTGGTACCCCATCAGAATCCAAAATATAAGCTTGTTTTACTGGTTTAACAAAGTAAAATGTAAAGAAACACTGTATAACCTAAAAACATGGTTAAAAATATAATTTTGATATCATGGTTTTAAACACATTTAATAGTTATAGTGTTTTTATATGGTGCAATTCTCTAGTGAGTGAGTTACTTTTAGAAACCAAGCTTATGAAGTCGAGAACAAAATTCTTAGTTGCAAACAAAAATAATGATATAGAAAGCAAAACATAAAGCCAAAAGTACTGATAGCAAAACAAAATATTGAAAGGAAATCATGTTGAAATGAATTGTTAATGGATTCCACCAAAACATGTATGTAAAAAAAACGTTTTATGACAATGCGATTTTTTCTATGCTGGAAAAAACACTTGTTTGAAACGTTTTTCACTTGTGATTTTTTTCATGTGATTTTTGTAAGGGAATGTCTGCCATGGAGGGAAAGAGAAAGAGGGAGGATAGGGGGAGAGAGAGAAAGACAGAGAAATGTGAGGGATTTAGGCTGAGAGAAAGAGAGAGAGATAGTGAGAGAGAGAGAAAAGGGGGAGAGATAATGAGAAAGGGAGAAGATAATTGAAAGAGAGTGAAAGGGGGAGAAAAAAGAAAGCGGGGGGAGAGAGGGAGTGGGAGAGGTGAGAGGGAAGAGAGAGAGAAAGAAAGAAGAAAGGCCACCGTAGGCAGACCTGGCTCTCAAGAGAAGACAGGCTATGTGCAACACTGCCCACAAAATGAGGTGGAAACAGATGCACTCCTGCCAAATCTATGACCATATTAGAGACACATATTTCCCTCAGATTACACAGATCCACAAAGAATTTGAAAACAAACCCAATTTTGATAAACTCCCATATCTACTGGGTGAAATACCACAGTGTGACATCACAGCAGCAAGATTTGTGACCTGTTGCCACAAGAAAAGGGCAACCAGCGAAGAACAAACACCATTGTAAATACAACCCATATTTATGCTTATTTATTTTCCCTTTTGTACTTTAACTATTTGCACGTCGTTACGATACTGTATATAGACATAATATTTATTCTCTTGGAACTTCTGTGAGTGTAATGTTTACTGCTAATTTGTATTGTTTATTTTACTTTTGTTTATTATCTACCTTATTATCTACACTTGGGTCTCCTGAGTGGCACAGCGGTCTAAGGCACTGCATCTCAGTGCTAGAGGTGTCACTATAGACACCCAGGTTTGAATCCATGCTGTATTACAACCAGCTGCGATTGGGAGTCCCATAAGCCAGCGCACAATTGGCCCAGCATTGTCTGGGTTTGACCGGTGTAGGCCATCATTGTAAAAAAGAATTTGTTCTTAACTGGCTTGCCTAGTTAATAAATACAAAAATACTTCACTTGCTTTGGCAATGTTAACATATGTTTCCCATGCCGATAAACCCCTTGAATTGAATTGAGAGAGAGAGAGAGAGGAGAGTTCCAAAGTCTCTCATGAACTTTCAGTCCAGTTCTGGCTTTTGTCTCCTTCCATTTATGGAGGAGGTGTCCTCTTCTCTTCCAAGTCTCTTGATGTGTCGTTTGCTGCCCAGAGAAAGAATTCAAGTCTGGCGAATGCTTCTTGTGGACAGAGACTAGTATGAATGTCGTAGTGGGAGAGGGAATGAGCCGAGCATGCAGTCATTCTGGGACCCAGTCATATTTACAGTACAAGTGTCCAAGACAAAGTATAATTTACAAAAATGTTTGCATGATTACAAGTATTGTTAATTCTTATTTACAATGATGACCAACCAGAAGACAAAAGGCTTACTGCTGGGATTTAAAATAATTTGCATGGCAGCAACACATGACAACACAGCATAGTAGCAACACAACATGACAACAACATGGTAGCAACACAACATGGCAGCAGCACAACATGGCAGCAGCGCAAAACATGGTACAAACATCATTGGGCACAGACAACAGCACAAAGGGCAAGAAGGTAGAGACAACAATACATCAGGCGAAGCAGCCACAACTGTCAGTAAGAGTGTCCACGATTGAGTGTTTGAATGAAGAGGTGGAGTGCACACTTCCTCTCTGAGGGAGGAAGTGTGCTTAAAGAAGTGTCTGAGAGTTAAAGGTGACCTGTCACAAACAAAAAATAATGATATTGAAAGAAAAACACAAACCCAAAAGTGTTGATCACAAAACTAAATATTACAATGAAATAATTTTATAATGCGAGAGAAAAAATGAATTGGAAATGGATCCCCGCGCAAAAAAACATGTAAAAACAAATGGATGACATTTACATTTTAATTAAATAAAATTAAAATTAAATAACTAAAATAAAATGCCTTCTCCCTCCTTCCTGAAATGTCCCTTGTCTTTGCTTATGTTACCATGGCCTTTGCTTTCCCTGTGTTTTTTTTCTTCACTTGCAAGTTTTGCCACATTGTTTCCAGCAACATAGCACCCTGGACCTCACTGCTTATTGGCCTCTGAATCTAAGCAGGGTTGATCCTGGTTGGTCCTGGATAGGAGACCAGATGTAGCTGGAAAAAAAATAAACGTGTGAAGAAAAACACTTAAAAAATTAACATGTGAAACTCCACACGTGTTTTTGGCAAAACTATGTGTCTGAATCAGTTTTCAAACGATTTGTTCAAACACGTGACCGAAAAACCACGTGTGTTTTTTTTTCACGTGATTTTGTTGTAAGGGAAGGTCTGTTTCCAGAGCAGTGCTAATGATGGTTTTTATTCCACTGACACTATTCCCTATATAGTGCAGTACTTTTGACCCATATAGGTTGCGTAGCAGTGGGGGGAAAAGTACCCAATTTGTCATACTTGAGTAAAAGTAAAGATACGTTAATAGAAAATGATCAAGTAAAAGTGAAAGTCACCCAGTAAAATACTACTTGAGTAAAAGTCTAAAAGTATTTGGTTTTAAATATACTTTTAAGTAACAAAAGTAAATGTAATTGCTTAATTTTACTTAAGTATTAAAATAAGTAAAAGTATAAATAATTTAACATTTCTTATATTAATCAAAACGAGACGGCACCATTTTCTTGTATGTTTTAATTCACAGATAGCCAGTGGCACACTCCAACACTCAGACATTATCTACAAATGAACAATTTGTGCTTAGTGAGTCCACCAAATCAGAGGCAATAGGGATGACCAGGGATGTTCTCTGTTTAGTGAGTCCTCCAGATCAGAGGCAGTAGGGATGACCAGGGATGTTCTCTGTTTAGTGAGTCCACCAAATCAGAGGCAATAGGGATGACCAGGGATGTTCTCTGTTTAGTGAGTCCTCCAGATCAGAGGCAGTAGGGATGACCAGGGATGTTCTCTGTTTAGTGAGTCCTCCAGATCAGAGGCAGTAGGGATGACCAGGGATGTTCTCTGTTTAGTGAGTCCTCCAGATCAGATGCAGTAGGGATGACCAGGGATGTTCTCTGTTTAGTGAGTCCTCCAGATCAGAGGCAGTAGGGATGACCAGGGATGTTCTCTGTTTAGTGAGTCCTCCAGATCAGAGGCAGTAGGGATGACCAGGGATGTTCTCTGTTTAGTGAGTCCTCCAGATCAGAGGCAGTAGGGATGACCAGGGATGTTCTCTGTTTAGTGAGTCATCCAGATCAGAGGCAATAGGGATGACCAGAGATGTTCTCTGTTTAGTGAGTCCTCCAGATCAGAGGCAGTAGGGATGACCAGAGATGTTCCCTTTAATAAGTGTGTGAATTGGACCATTTTCCTGTCCTGCTAAGCATTCAAAATGTAACAACTACTTTTAGGTGTCAGGGGAAAATGTATGAAGTAAAAAGTACATAATTTTCTTTAGGAATGTAGTGAAGTAAAAGTAAAAGTTGTCAAAAATAGAAATAATAAAGTACAAACTTAAGTATTACTTTAAAGTTTAAAGTACTTTTCCACCACTGGTGAGTAGGGTACCGTTTGGGACAAATCTACAATAACATAGACTTCTTCCTGGTCTCTGGTGTCATTCTATGAGCTCTCTCTTTCGTCTACCTCATTCATTTGAAGGATACCGGAGTGATTCCGCTGTTGGTATTGTCTGATAAGAGTTGAATCCATTTAGTCCTTCTAGTGTTTTCTATGACTAGTTGGCATTAAGATTAGGGTTTCTCGTGTAAAGGGAAAAACTGGTAAAAAAAAAACTGGGTTATAACTGATATTTTGAGCAGAATTTTCTAACTTAGATAGAAACTCCAGTTACAAGAAACAATGAAAAACAAATAGGAACCAATTATGGAGGGAAGAGGTGTTTGTTTCAGTAGGAGGCAGTAACAGTGGGAACGTGTGTTAAGATTAAGATAACTTTATTGGTCAATTGTACACAAGGTCCAATCAAATGTTGACTTCCTCTTTTAACCCCAACCCCTCTGAAAGACACACATCCATTCACATCCAGGTTCTGGAAAGGCGTGGGGGGCTGCAACACTGGCCACCCAGGGAGCTGCTGTTATGGGGGGGGGGGGGGTTAAGTGCCTTGCTGAAGGGCTCAATGGCAGGCAATGGCATCTAGGATTTTGATACCAGCAACCCTCCGGTTGCTGCCTCTCTTCTCTTAACCGCTAGGCTAACTGCTGTGTGTGTGTGTGTGTGTGTGTGTGTGTGTGTGTGTGTGTGTGTGTGTGTGTGTGTGTGTGTGTGTGTGTGTGTGTGTGTGTGTGCGCGCACAGCGGACTGCAGGGGGAGAGGTTCCAGATGTGGAGTGGGCAACCTGCCTGTTGGGACCAAACACAGGAACTTCTCCTGACAGCAGAGATTAATCAAAGCCCAGGGAATCTCTCCACGTAATACAGAGAGAGGGGGAGAGGGCAGAGGAGGGAACGAGGGAGGGGGAGGGGAAGAGAGAGAAAGACAGAGGTGAGAGGGGTTTATGGTGAGAGAAAGAGAGAGATGTGAGAGAGAAAAAGGGGAAGAGATAATGAGAACTAGAGCGAAAGGATGAGAAAAAAAGAGAGAGGGGAGAGAGTGAGAGGCTTCCAACCTTCCATAACAAAGCTATGACCTACAGAGAGATGAACCTGGAGAAGAGTCCCCTAAGCAAGCTGGTCCTGGGGCTCTGTTCACAAACACAAACACACCCCACAGAGCCCCTGGGCAGCAACACAATTAGACCCAACCAAATCATGAGAAAACAAAAAGATAATTACTTGACACATTGGAAAGAATTAACAAAAAAACAGAGCAAACTAGAATGCTATTTGGCCCTAAACAGAGAGTACACAGTGGCAGAATACCTGACCACTGTGACTGGCCCAAACTTAAGGAAAGCTTTAACTATGTACAGACTCAGTGAGCATAGCCTTGCTATTGAGAAAGGCCGCTGCAGGCAGACCTGGCTCTCAAGAGAAGACAGGCTATGTGCAACACTGCCCACAAAATGAGGTGGAAACTGAGCTGCACTTCCTAACCTCCTGTCAAATGTATGACCATATTAGAGACACGTATTTCCCTCAGATTACACAGATCCACAAAGAATTAGAAAACAAGTCTTATTTTGATAAACTCCCATATCTACTGGGTGAAATACCACAGTGTGTCATCACAGCAGCAATAATTGTGACCTGTTGCCACAAGAAAAGGGCAACCAGTGAAGAACAAACACCATTGTAAATACAACCCATATTTATGCTTATTTATTTTCCCTTTTGTACTTTAACCATTTGTAAATCATTACAACACTGTATATATACATAATGTGACATTTGAAATGTCTTTATTCTTTTGGAACTTCTGTGAGTGTAATGTTTACTGTTCATTTTTATTGTTTATTTCACTTTTGTATATCATCTACCTCACTTGCTTCGGCAAAGTGAACATATGTTTCCCATGCCAATAAAGAGTTGAGAGAGGGGAGAGAGGGGGAGAGGTGAGAGAGGGGAGAGAGGTAGGGGCAGAGTTGGGAGAGGGAGACGGGGGAGAGTAGAGAGAGGGGAGAGAGGTAGGGGCAGAGTTGGGAGAGGGAGAGGGGGAGAGTAGAGAGAGGGGAGAGAGGTAGGGGCAGAGTTGGGAGAGGGAGAGGGGGAGAGTAGAGAGAGGGGAGAGAGGTAGGGGCAGAGTTGGGAGAGGGAGAGGGGGGAGAGTTGAGAGAGGGGGAGAGGTGAGAGAGAATAGAGAGAAAGGAGAGAGGTGAGAGAGAAGAGAGAGAGAGAGGGGGGAGAGATGGGGAGAGGTGACAGAGAAGAGAGGGAGAGGGGGGAGAGGTGAGAGAGAAGAGAGAGAGGGGGAGAGGTGACAAAGAAGAGAGAGAGAGAGGGGAGAGAGAGAGAGTGGGGAGAGAGGAGAGAGTGAGAGAGGAGCGAGAGAGGGGAGAGAGTGAGAGAGAGGAGAGTTCCAAAGTCTTTCATGAACCGCCAGTCCACTTCTGGCTTTTGTCTCCTTCCATTTATGGAGGAGGTGTCCTCTTCTCTTCCAAGTCTCTTGATTTGTCGTTTGCTGCCTAGAGAAAGAATTCAAGTCTGGCGAATGCTCCTTATGGACAGAGACTAGTATGAATGTCGTAGTGGGAGAGAGAATGAGCCGAGCATGCAGTCATTCTGGGACCCAGTCATATTTACAGTACAAGTGTCCAAGACAAAGTATAATTTACAAAAATGTTCGCATGATTATAAGTCAGCGAGTATACCCTACTCAATCAGTGTGTAAAAACAATAACGACATCTCTAATGAAGGTTTATTACTGGTGTGAAGTGCTCCTGGCCTGTGGAACTCCACAAGACCTTGTCAGGACCAATCCAAATAGGTTTGGGCTATTCAAGGAAAAAGAACCACATACTTTGTTATAATCTTGCGGGGCCGGGTGCAATTGAAAGATGGACCGTATAGCACTGACCATAGCAAGGTGGTCATTACTCACAGGCATATGTCTTGGCAGACCTAAGGGTCCTCGGGCCGCCTCCTGTGACATCTCTGTGCCTACTAAACGTCTCTGCCCATCTGAAGGTATGATGCTATTTAATCACACCCCAGGGTGGTCTGATTCTGGAACGATTCTTTCTTTACTGTTATGATTCTTTACTGTTATGATTCTTTATTGGTATGATTCTTTACTGTTATGATTCTTTACTGTTATGATTCTTTACTGGTATGATTCTTTACTGGTATGATTCTTTACTGTTATGATTCTTTACTGTTATGATTCTTTACTGTTATGATTCTTTACTGGTATGATTCTTTACTGGTATGATTCTTTACTGGTATGATTCTTTACTGGTATGATTCTTTACTGGTATGATTCTTTATTGGTATGATTCTTTACTGTTATGATTCTTTACTGTTATGATTCTTTACTGTTATGATTCTTTACTGGTATGATTATTTACTGGTATGATTCTTTATTGGTATGATTCTTTACTGGTATGATTCTTTACTGTTATGATTCTTTACTGTTATGATTCTTTACTGTTATGATTCTTTATTGGTATGATTCTTTACTGTTATGATTCTTTACTGGTATGATTCTTTACTGGTATGATTCTTTACTGGTATGATTCTTTACTGGTCTGATTGTTTAACAGGATGATTCTTTACTGGTCTGATTGTTTAACAGGATGATTCTTTACTGGTCTGATTGTTTAACAGGATGATTCTTTACTGGTCTGATTGTTAAACCTCTCCTGTCTTATCTCTCCTGTCTCACCTCTCCTGTCTTACCTCTTCTGTCTCACCTCTTCTGTCTCACCTCACCTCTCCTGTCTCACCTCTCCTGTCTTACCTCTTCTGTCTCACCTCTTCTGTTCTCCTCTCCTGTCTCACCTCTTCTGTCTCACCTCTCCTGTCTCACCTCTCCGGTCTCATAACTCCTGTCTCACCTCTCCTGTCTCACCTGTCCTGTCTCACCTGTCCTGTCTCACCTCTCCTGTCTCGCCTGCCCTGTCTCACCTGTCCTGTCTCACCTGTCCTGTCTCACCTCTCCTGTTCATCTCTCATGTCCATTTTCTTTTACAGTATTTCACTGTCTAGTTACAGAGCCTTACTGCAGGGGGTTTACAGTATTTCACTGTCTAGTCACAGAGCCTTACTGCAGGGGGTTTACAGTATTTCACTGTCTAGTTACAGAGTCTTACTGCAGGGGGTTTACAGTATTTCACTGTCTAGTCACAGAGTCTTACTGCAGGGGGTTTACAGTATTTCACTGTCTAGTTACAGAGTCTTACTGCAGGGGGTTTACAGTATTTCACTGTCTAGTTACAGAGCCTTACTGCAGGGGTTTACAGTATTTCACTGTCTAGTTACAGTCTTACTGCAGGGGGTTTACAGTATTTCACTGTCTAGATACAGAGCCTTACTGCAGAGGTTTACAGTATTTCACTGTCTAGTTACAGAGTCTTACTGCAGGGGGTTTACCGTATTTCACTGTCTAGTTACAGTCTTACTGCAGGGGGTTTACAGTATTTCACTGTCTAGTTACAGTCTTACTGCAGGGGGTTTACAGTATTTCACTGTCTAGTTACAGTCTTCCTGCAGGGGGTTTACAGTATTTCACTGTCTAGATACAGAGCCTTACTGCAGGGGGTTTACAGTATTTCACTGTCTAGTTACAGTCTTACTGCAGGGGGTTTACAGTATTTCACTGTCTAGTTACAGTCTTACTGCAGGGGGTTTACAGTATTTCACTGTCTAGTTACAGAGCCTTACTGCAGGGGGTTTACAGTATTTCACTGTCTAGTTACAGAGCCTTACTGCAGGGGGTTTACAGTATTTCACTGTCTAGTTACAGTCTTACTGCAGGGGGTTTACAGTATTTCACTGTCTAGATACAGAGCCTTACTGCAGGGGGTTTACAGTATTTCACTGTCTAGTTACAGAGTCTTACTGCAGGGGGTTTACAGTATTTCACTGTCTAGATACAGAGCCTTACTGCAGGGGGTTTACAGTATTTCACTGTCTAGTCACAGAGCCTTACTGCAGGGGGTTTACAGTATTTCACTGTCTAGTTACAGTCTTACTGCAGGGGGTTTACAGTATTTCACTGTCTAGATACAGAGCCTTACTGCAGGGGGTTTACAGTATTTCACTGTCTAGTTACAGAGCCTTACTGCAGGGGGTTTACAGTATATCAAGGTATAGTCACAGAGCCTTACTGCAGGGGGTTTACAGTATTTCACTGTCTAGTTACAGTCTTACTGCAGGGGGTTTACAGTATTTCACTGTCTAGATACAGAGCCTTACTGCAGAGGTTTACAGTATTTCACTGTCTAGTTACAGAGTCTTACTGCAGGGGGTTTACAGTATTTCACTGTCTAGTTACAGTCTTACTGCAGGGGGTTTACAGTATTTCACTGTCTAGATACAGAGCCTTACTGCAGAGGTTTAAGGTATTTCACTGTCTAGTTACAGAGTCTTACTGCAGGGGGTTTACAGTATTTCACTGTCTAGTTACAGAGTCTTACTGCAGGGGGTTTACAGTATTTCACTGTCTAGTTACAGAGTCTTACTGCAGAGGGTTTACAGTATTTCACTGTCTAGTTACAGAGCCTTACTGCAGGGGGTTTACAGTATATCAAGGTATAGTCACAGAGCCTTACTGAGATAAGTTGCATAGAGTCACTGTGTGCAATAATAGTGTTTAACATGATATTTGAATGAGTACCTCATCTGTGCCCCACACATAAGGTCTGTAAGGTCCCGCAGTAGATCAGTGAATTTAAAACACAGATTCAACCACAAAGACCAGGGAGGTTTTCCAATGGCTCACAAAGAAGGGCACCTATTGGTAGATGGGTAAAAAAAGCAGACATTTAATATCCCTTTGAGCATATTGAAGTTCTTAATTACTCTTTGTATTGTGTATCAATAGACCCAGTCACTACAAAGGTACATGGATTCTTCCTAACTCAGTTGCCGGAGAGGAAGGAAACTGTTTAAGGATTTCACCATGTGGCCATTGGTGACTTTAAAACAGTTACAGAGTTTAATGGCTGTGATAGGAGAAAACTGAGGATGGGTCATCAACATTTTAGTTAGCCACAATACGATGACAGAGTGAAAAGAAGGAAGCCTGTACAGAATACATTTTTTTTCCTCCAAAACATGCAAAACAGGCAATAACATAGAGGAAAACCTGGTTGTCTGCTTTCCAACAGACACTGGAAAACAAATTCACCTTTCAGCAGGACAATAACCTAAAACACAAGGCTAAATATTCACTGGAGTTGCTTACCAAGACAACAGTGAAGGTTCCTGAGAGACCTAGTTATAGTTTGAACTTAAATCAGTTTGAAAATCTGCAGTGAGACATGAAAATGTCTGTCTATCAAAAATCAACAACCAACTTGACAGAGCTTGAAGAATAATGGGCAAATGTTATACAATCCAGGTGTACAAAGCTCTTAGAGACTTACACAGAAAGACTCACAGTTGCAATCGATGCCAAAGGTGATTCTAACATGTATTGACTGAAGGGTGTGAATACTTATGTGAATTAGATATTTATTAATTTAATTTTTAATACATTTGAAAAACAATCTAAAAACATGTTTTCATGTGTGATGTGTGAAGATGTGTGAGAATGTATTGTGTGAAGATATATGGGAAAAAGTGCAATTGCTTGTATGATGTCTTTCTTTTAATTATAATTTTGTTTTGGTTTATTTTTTATTCATTTTTATTTTCTGCTCCTCAAACATATGATGAGAAATCTCCATTCAGCTCCAGGAAGCACAACATTACCATATTCACATAGAAGAGCCCTCCCAAATGACATGCATTACATTACATCTCCTAGCAACTGAAGCTAACAATCTGGTTTAGTTCAAGGAGATGATGCCTGCATGAAGTATGCTTTTAATTTCCCTCGCTGGTACAATTTTCATTTACATGTGACCTGGAAAATAGGTGAAGGCACAGACAGATGTTTCAAATTGATTCTTTTAGTTATATAAATTAACATTTAATAGTTTAATCCTTAAATGCAGCTGGAGTGCCAAGACTTGTATAAATCTGGCCAAATTACATGTGTTGTGTTGTGAGTGGAAAAAGACTGGCCAAGCTACATGTGTTGAGGGTGAAAAAGACTGGCCAAGCTACATGTGTTAAGGGTGAAAAAGAATGGCCAAGCTACATGTGTTGAGGTTGAAAAAGACTGGCCAAGCTACAGGTGTTGAGGGTGAAAAAGACTGGCCAAGCTACAGGTGTTGAGGGTGAAAAAGACTGGCCAAGCTACACGTGTTGAGGGTGAAAAAGACTGGCCAAGCTACAGGTGTTGAGGTTGAAAAAGACTGGCCAAGCTACATGTGTTGAGGTTGAAAAAGACTGGCCAAGCTACATGTGTTGAGGTTGAAAAAGACTGGCCAAGCTACAGGTGTTGAGGTTGAAAAAGACTGGCCAAGCTACAGGTGTTGAGGGTGAAAAAGACTGGCCAAGCTACAGGTGTTGAGGGTGAAAAAGACTGGCCAAGCTACATGTGTTGAGGTTGAAAAAGACTGGCCAAGCTACATGTGTTGAGGTTGAAAAAGACTGGCCAAGCTACATGTGTTGAGGTTGAAAAAGACTGGCCAAGCTACAGGTGTTGAGGGTGAAAAAGACTGGCCAAGCTACAGGTGTTGAGGGTGAAAAAGACTGGCCAAGCTACATGTGTTGAGGTTGAAAAAGACTGGCCAAGCTACACGTGTTGAGGGTGAAAAAGACTGGCCAAGCTACAGGTGTTGAGGGTGAAAAAGACTGGCCAAGCTACAGGTGTTGAGGGTGAAAAAGACTGGCCAAGCTACAGGTGTTGAGGTTGAAAAAGACTGGCCAAGCTACAGGTGTTGAGGGTGAAAAAGACTGGCCAAGCTACATGTGTTGAGGGTGAAAAAGTCTGGCCAAGCTACAGGTGTTGAGGTTGAAAAAGACTGGCCAAGCTACAGGTGTTGTGTTGAGGGTGTAACATAAGTGATGCAGTCACTGTGTAATCTCACCCTTGATTGGAATTTGAAGCATGAGAGTGCATCTTCAGCATCCCTCCATTTTAGAGGCCTGTGAACGTATACATGGCGTGAACTCTCTACAGCCTTCCCCGTAGCTCAGTTGGTAGAGCATGGTGTTTGCAACTACCAGGGTTGTGGGTTCGATTCCCACGGGGGGCCAGCACAGAAAAAAAAAAAAATGTATGAAATTGTATCAAATGTAAGCATTCACTACTGTAAGTCGCTCTGGATAAGAGCGTCTGCTAAATGACTAAAATGTAAATGTTATGACCCTCATCTACCCAGTTCTCAGTGTACCCAGGGGATTGTCCTTTTAGCATAGCGATCTGACATCTTGGAGACCCTTTTAGCCTAGATATCTTGGAGACCTCAAAAGCCGAGGCCACACACACAAAAAAAAAGACCCTTCTCATATTCAAGCCCCCAAAGGGAACTCGGAACACCTCGCTCTGCGTTACCTCAGTTTGATGTTCTGTCGGACCACCATCACATGCGTGTCAAATCTGTGTAGTGGGCCTCGCGTCGAGCAGAACCAGGGGTTTCCCCCCTCGGAACGAGTTCCCCAGCTGACAGAACAAGAGGGTTCAGAGGTGAGACGCCTGGGATTACTTTTGGTACAACTGCTTTGGTCGGCTGTGTTTACACGTCTAACAGGCTGGGAGCCTCGGGGTCTCCTATCAGACCACCAAGACAGAGCTGGGACATGTACACGTTAACTGTTGAATTGATCTGATGGGAAGGTGTTTTTCCATCCACCACTTGACTGGGTAGATGGCTACTTCAACTACGTAGGTAGTATATGTGTGTCATTTTAAACATGTCGTTAATTTCAGTGCTGGCAAGTCCATTGAAAACAGTCAATACGGGATCACGTAATATTCAGAATTGATTTACTTACTTGTAAGTCTATATTAATAAACTTTACGTATACGTGTCTAACTCACTCGTCTTAAAATTGTTCAGAATCAAAACTATATTGTACTTCAATGTTTCACTAATTTTATTGGTAAGATGAAAAAATACTTTAGGAGCTTTGCATGCTTACTCAGTTCCAAACTCCAAAATGGTTGCTCATTTGTACCTCTAAGTTTGATCAAATTAACATTACTTCCAAACTCCAAGTAACTAAAACATCTTGAGTCTCATATTTTTTTCTCTTAAGATGAGGACTTAGTTAATGGAAAGAGGTTAAGAGAGAGGGCTGTTCAATGTAACCAAATAAAAGCAAGAGTTTTATCCCCCATGAGTGAATTCATAGTAAAGGAACATGTTTTAAAATCCACTGGCTGAGGTATAAGCACTGATAAGTGACAGAGGATCTCTACTCATGTATCAATCCTATCAAACATCCTCCTTTCTTTCTTTCTCCCTTCCTTTTATTTTGGGCACAGCGGTCTAAGGCACTGCATCTCAGTGCTAGAGGCGTCACTACAGACCCTGGTTCAATTCCAGGCTGTATCACAGCGGTCTAAGGCACTGCATCTCAGTGCTAGAGGCGTCACTACAGACCCTGGTTCAATTCCAGGCTGTATCACAGCGGTCTAAGGCACTGCATCTCAATGCTAGAGGCGTCACTACAGACCCTGGTTCCATTCCAGGCTGTATCACAGCGGTCTAAGGCACTGCATCTCAATGCTAGAGGCATCACTACAGACCCTGGTTCAATTCCAGGCTGTATCACAGCGGTCTAAGGCACTGCATCTCAATGCTAGAGGCGTCACTACAGACCCTGGTTCAATTCCAGGCTGTATCACAGCGGTCTAAGGCACTGCATCTCAATGCTAGAGGCGTCACTACAGACCCTGGTTCGATTCCAGGCTGTATCACAGCGGTCTAAGGCACTGCATCTCAATGCTAGAGGCGTCACTACAGACCCTGGTTCCATTCCAGGCTGTATCACAGCGGTCTAAGGCACTGCATCTCAATGCTAGAGGCGTCACTACAGACCCTGGTTCCATTCCAGGCTGTATCACAGCGGTCTAAGGCACTGCATCTCAGTGCTAGAGGCGTCACTACAGACCCTGGTTCGATTCCAGGCTGTATCACAGCGGTCTAAGGCACTGCATCTCAGTGCTAGAGGCGTCACTACAGACCCTGGTTCGATTCCAGGCTGTATCACAGCGGTCTAAGGCACTGCATCTCAGTGCTAGAGGCGTCACTACAGACCCTGGTTCGATTCCAGGCTGTATCACAGCGGTCTAAGGCACTGCATCTCAGTGCTAGAGGCGTCACTACAGACCCTGGTTCAATTCCAGGCTGTATCACAGCGGTCTAAGGCACTGCATCTCAGTGCTAGAGGCGTCACTACAGACCCTGGTTCAATTCCAGGCTGTATCACAGCGGTCTAAGGCACTGCATCTCAATGCTAGAGGCGTCACTACAGACCCTGGTTCGATTCCAGGCTGTATCACAGCGGTCTAAAGCACTGCATCTCAATGCTAGAGGCGTCACTACAGACCCTGGTTCAATTCCAGGCTGTATCACAGCGGTCTAAGGCACTGCATCTCAATGCTAGAGGCGTCACTACAGACCCTGGTTCAATTCCAGGCTGTATCACAGCGGTCTAAGGCACTGCATCTCAATGCTAGAGGCGTCACTACAGACCCTGGTTCAATTCCAGGCTGTATCACAGCGGTCTAAGGCACTGCATCTCAATGCTAGAGGCGTCACTACAGACCCTGGTTCGATTCCAGGCTGTATCACAGCGGTCTAAGGCACTGCATCTCAGTGCTAGAGGCGTCACTACAGACCCTGGTTCAATTCCAGGCTGTATCACAGCGGTCTAAGGCACTGCATCTCAATGCTAGAGGCGTCACTACAGACCCTGGTTCAATTCCAGGCTGTATCACAGCGGTCTAAGGCACTGCATCTCAATGCTAGAGGCGTCACTACAGACCCTGGTTCAATTCCAGGCTGTATCACAGCGGTCTAAGGCACTGCATCTCAATGCTAGAGGCGTCACTACAGACCCTGGTTCTATTCCAGGCTGTATCACAGCGGTCTAAGGCACTGCATCTCAATGCTAGAGGCGTCACTACAGACCCTGGTTCAATTCCAGGCTGTATCACAGCGGTCTAAGGCACTGCATCTCAATGCTAGAGGCGTCACTACAGACCCTGGTTCCATTCCAGGCTGTATCACAGCGGTCTAAGGCACTGCATCTCAATGCTAGAGGCGTCACTACAGACCCTGGTTCCATTCCAGGCTGTATCACAGCGGTCTAAGGCACTGCATCTCAGTGCTAGAGGCGTCACTACAGACCCTGGTTCAATTCCAGGCTGTATCACAGCGGTCTAAGGCACTGCATCTCAGTGCTAGAGGCGTCACTACAGACCCTGGTTCGATTCCAGGCTGTATCACAGCGGTCTAAGGCACTGCATCTCAGTGCTAGAGGCGTCACTACAGACCCTGGTTCTATTCCAGGCTGTATCACAGCGGTCTAAGGCACTGCATCTCAATGCTAGAGGCGTCACTACAGACCCTGGTTCAATTCCAGGCTGTATCACAGCGGTCTAAGGCACTGCATCTCAGTGCTAGAGGCGTCACTACAGACCCTGGTTCAATTCCAGGCTGTATCACAGCGGTCTAAGGCACTGCATCTCAATGCTAGAGGCGTCACTACAGACCCTGGTTCGATTCCAGGCTGTATCACAGCGGTCTAAAGCACTGCATCTCAATGCTAGAGGCGTCACTACAGACCCTGGTTCAATTCCAGGCTGTATCACAGCGGTCTAAGGCACTGCATCTCAATGCTAGAGGCGTCACTACAGACCCTGGTTCAATTCCAGGCTGTATCACAGCGGTCTAAGGCACTGCATCTCAATGCTAGAGGCGTCACTACAGACCCTGGTTCAATTCCAGGCTGTATCACAGCGGTCTAAGGCACTGCATCTCAATGCTAGAGGCGTCACTACAGACCCTGGTTCAATTCCAGGCTGTATCACAGCGGTCTAAGGCACTGCATCTCAGTGCTAGAGGCGTCACTACAGACCCTGGTTCAATTCCAGGCTGTATCACAGCGGTCTAAGGCACTGCATCTCAATGCTAGAGGCGTCACTACAGACCCTGGTTCAATTCCAGGCTGTATCACAGCGGTCTAAGGCACTGCATCTCAATGCTAGAGGCGTCACTACAGACCCTGGTTCAATTCCAGGCTGTATCACAGCGGTCTAAGGCACTGCATCTCAATGCTAGAGGCGTCACTACAGACCCTGGTTCAATTCCAGGCTGTATCACAGCGGTCTAAGGCACTGCATCTCAATGCTAGAGGCGTCACTACAGACCCTGGTTCAATTCCAGGCTGTATCACAGCGGTCTAAGGCACTGCATCTCAATGCTAGAGGCGTCACTACAGACCCTGGTTCAATTCCAGGCTGTATCACAGCGGTCTAAGGCACTGCATCTCAATGCTAGAGGCGTCACTACAGACCCTGGTTCAATTCCAGGCTGTATCACAGCGGTCTAAGGCACTGCATCTCAATGCTAGAGGCGTCACTACAGACCCTGGTTCCATTCCAGGCTGTATCACAGCGGTCTAAGGCACTGCATCTCAATGCTAGAGGCGTCACTACAGACCCTGGTTCCATTCCAGGCTGTATCACAGCGGTCTAAGGCACTGCATCTCAGTGCTAGAGGCGTCACTACAGACCCTGGTTCAATTCCAGGCTGTATCACAGCGGTCTAAGGCACTGCATCTCAATGCTAGAGGCGTCACTACAGACCCTGGTTCGATTCCAGGCTGTATCACAGCGGTCTAAGGCACTGCATCTCAATGCTAGAGGCGTCACTACAGACCCTGGTTCAATTCCAGGCTGTATCACAGCGGTCTAAGGCACTGCATCTCAATGCTAGAGGCGTCACTACAGACCCTGGTTCAATTCCAGGCTGTATCACAGCGGTCTAAGGCACTGCATCTCAGTGCTAGAGGCGTCACTACAGACCCTGGTTCAATTCCAGGCTGTATCACAGCGGTCTAAGGCACTGCATCTCAATGCTAGAGGCGTCACTACAGACCCTGGTTCGATTCCAGGCTGTATCACAGCGGTCTAAAGCACTGCATCTCAATGCTAGAGGCGTCACTACAGACCCTGGTTCAATTCCAGGCTGTATCACAGCGGTCTAAGGCACTGCATCTCAATGCTAGAGGCGTCACTACAGACCCTGGTTCAATTCCAGGCTGTATCACAGCGGTCTAAGGCACTGCATCTCAATGCTAGAGGCGTCACTACAGACCCTGGTTCAATTCCAGGCTGTATCACAGCGGTCTAAGGCACTGCATCTCAATGCTAGAGGCGTCACTACAGACCCTGGTTCGATTCCAGGCTGTATCACAGCGGTCTAAGGCACTGCATCTCAGTGCTAGAGGCGTCACTACAGACCCTGGTTCTATTCCAGGCTGTATCACAGCGGTCTAAGGCACTGCATCTCAATGCTAGAGGCGTCACTACAGACCCTGGTTCAATTCCAGGCTGTATCACAGCGGTCTAAGGCACTGCATCTCAATGCTAGAGGCGTCACTACAGACCCTGGTTCAATTCCAGGCTGTATCACAGCGGTCTAAGGCACTGCATCTCAATGCTAGAGGCGTCACTACAGACCCTGGTTCTATTCCAGGCTGTATCACAGCGGTCTAAGGCACTGCATCTCAATGCTAGAGGCGTCACTACAGACCCTGGTTCTATTCCAGGCTGTATCACAGCGGTCTAAGGCACTGCATCTCAATGCTAGAGGCGTCACTACAGACCCTGGTTCAATTCCAGGCTGTATCACAGCGGTCTAAGGCACTGCATCTCAATGCTAGAGGCGTCACTACAGACCCTGGTTCGATTCCAGGCTGTATCACAGCGGTCTAAGGCACTGCATCTCAATGCTAGAGGCGTCACTACAGACCCTGGTTCCATTCCAGGCTGTATCACAGCGGTCTAAGGCACTGCATCTCAATGCTAGAGGCGTCACTACAGACCCTGGTTCCATTCCAGGCTGTATCACAGCGGTCTAAGGCACTGCATCTCAGTGCTAGAGGCGTCACTACAGACCCTGGTTCAATTCCAGGCTGTATCACAGCGGTCTAAGGCACTGCATCTCAATGCTAGAGGCGTCACTACAGACCCTGGTTCAATTCCAGGCTGTATCACAGCGGTCTAAGGCACTGCATCTCAGTGCTAGAGGCGTCACTACAGACCCTGGTTCAATTCCAGGCTGTATCACAGCGGTCTAAGGCACTGCATCTCAGTGCTAGAGGCGTCACTACAGACCCTGGTTCTATTCCAGGCTGTATCACAGCGGTCTAAGGCACTGCATCTCAATGCTAGAGGCGTCACTACAGACCCTGGTTCAATTCCAGGCTGTATCACAGCGGTCTAAGGCACTGCATCTCAATGCTAGAGGCGTCACTACAGACCCTGGTTCTATTCCAGGCTGTATCACAGCGGTCTAAGGCACTGCATCTCAGTGCTAGAGGCGTCACTACAGACCCTGGTTCAATTCCAGGCTGTATCACAGCGGTCTAAGGCACTGCATCTCAGTGCTAGAGGCGTCACTACAGACCCTGGTTCAATTCCAGGCTGTATCACAGCGGTCTAAGGCACTGCATCTCAGTGCTAGAGGCGTCACTACAGACCCTGGTTCAAATCCAGGCTGTATCACAGCGGTCTAAGGCACTGCATCTCAGTGCTAGAGGCGTCACTACAGACCCTGGTTCAATTCCAGGCTGTGTCACAGCGGTCTAAGGCACTGCATCTCAGTGCTAGAGGCGTCACTACAGACCCTGGTTCCATTCCAGGCTGTATCACAGCGGTCTAAGGCACTGCATCTCAATGCTAGAGGCGTCACTACAGACCCTGGTTCAATTCCAGGCTGTATCACAGCGGTCTAAGGCACTGCATCTCAGTGCTAGAGGCATCACTACAGACCCTGGTTCCATTCCAGGCTGCATCACAACCGGGCTGTGATTGAGAGTCCCATAGGGCGGCACACAATTGGCCCAGCGTCATCCAGGTTAGGGATTGGTCGGTGTACGCCAACAATGTAATAAGAATTTGTTTTTAACTGACTTGCCTAGTTAAATAAATGTTAAATAAAGTTTAAGTAAAGGTTAAATGTAAAAAAAAAAAACCGTTTTAATTGTCAGATTGTCAATAACAGGCTTTCTTTTTAAATATATTCTGTCCCTTTTCTCTCCCATCTATCCACAAAAGCAACCGATCTGTCTGTCTTTCTCTCTGTACTTCCAGTACCAGTCAAAAGTTTGGACACACCTACTCATTAAAGGTTTTTTTCTTTATTTTTTTACTATTTTCTAAATTGTAGAATAGTAGTGAAGACATCAAAACTAATAAATAACACATGTAGTAACCAAAAATGTGTTAAACATGCCAAGAGTGTGCAAAGCTGTCATCAAGGCAAAAGGTGGCTACTTTGAACAATCTCAAATAAAAAATATATTTTCATTTATTTTATTTTGTTTTATTTTATTTTGTTTTGTTTTGGTTACTAAATTATTCCATATGTGTTATTTATTAGTTTTGATGCCCTCACAATGTAGAAAATAGTTTAAAAAATGATAATAATCCTGGAATGAGTATGTGTGTCCAAACTTTTGACTGGTACTGTATCTCTTATGCACACACACACACACACGCACACGCACACACACACACACACACACACTAATTCACTTTCTCTCTCGGTGTGCTTGCAGAGTGTTGAGGTTTATGTTACAGGGTAACTGGAGCAGTTTTAGTGCGGGGCGTGGTAGTAGTGGTTCCATCGGTGACGTCACTCGCTCTGAGACCTTCAAGTAGTTGCTTTCCTTAAATCAGCAGATTGTTGTGGAACGATAGATAACGCTGCTTCATGGGAGGCTGTTGTTGATGTGTTCAGAGGGTCCCTGGTTCAAGCCCAGGTTGGATCAAGGAGAGGTACGGAAGCCACACTGTTACGTGTGTGTGTGTGTGTGTGTGTGAGAGAGAGAGGGAGAGAGAGAGGGAGCGAGAGAGAGGGAGAGAGAGAGAGGGGAGAGAGAGAGAGGGAGAGAGAGAGAGAGGGGAGAGAGAGAGAGGGCGTAAGCTTCAAATCAAATCAAATCGTATTACTCACATGAGCTGAATACAACAGGTGTAGTAGACCTCACAGTGAAATGCTGAATACAACAGGTGTAGTAGACCTCACAGTGAAATGCTGAATACAACAGGTGTAGTAGACCTCACAGTGAAATGCTGAATACAACAGGTGTAGTAGACCTCACAGTGAAATGCTGAATACAACAGGTGTAGACCTTTACAGTGAAATGCTGAATACAACAGGTGTAGTAGACCTTACAGTGAAATGCTGAATACAACAGGTGTAGTAGACCTTACAGTGAAATGCTGAATACAACAGGTGTAGTAGACCTCACAGTGAAATGCTGAATACAACAGGTGTAGTAGACCTTACAGTGAAATGCTGAATACAACAGGTGTAGTAGACCTTACAGTGAAATGCTGAATACAACAGGTGTAGTAGACCTCACAGTGAAATGCTGAATACAACAGGTGTAGTAGACCTTACAGTGAAATGCTGAATACAACAGGTGTAGTAGACCTCACAGTGAAATGCTGAATACAACAGGTGTAGTAGACCTTACAGTGAAATGCTGAATACAACAGGTGTAGACCTTACAGTGAAATGCTGAATACAACAGGTGTAGTAGACCTCACAGTGAAATGCTGAATACAACAGGTGTAGTAGACCTTACAGTGAAATGCTGAATACAACAGGTGTAGTAGACCTCACAGTGAAATGCTGAATACAACAGGTGTAGTAGACCTCACAGTGAAATGCTGAATACAACAGGTGTAGTAGACCTCACAGTGAAATGCTGAATACATCAGGTGTAGTAGACCTCACAGTGAAATGCTGAATACAACAGGTGTAGTAGACCTCACAGTGAAATGCTGAATACAACAGGTGTAGTAGACCTTACAGTGAAATGCTGAATACAACAGGTGTAGTAGACCTTACAGTGAAATGCTGAATACAACAGGTGTAGACCTCACAGTGAAATGCTGAATACAACAGGTGTAGTAGACCTTACAGTGAAATGCTGAATACAACAGGTGAATTAGACCTTACAGTGAAATGCTGAATACAACAGGTGTAGTAGACCTCACAGTGAAATGCTGAATACAACAGGTGTAGTAGACCTTACAGTGAAATGCTGAATACAACAGGTGTAGTAGACCTTACAGTGAAATGCTGAATACAACAGGTGTAGTAGACCTTACAGTGAAATGCTGAATACAACAGGTGTAGTAGACCTTACAGTGAAATGCTGAATACAACAGGTGTAGTAGACCTCACAGTGAAATGCTGAATACAACAGGTGTAGTAGACCTTACAGTGAAATGCTGAATACAACAGGTGTAGTAGACCTTACAGTGAAATGCTGAATACAACATGTGTAGTAGACCTCACAGTGAAATGCTGAATACAACAGGTGTAGTAGATCTCACAGTGAAATGCTGAATACAACAGGTGTAGTAGACCTTACAGTGAAATGCTGAATACAACAGGTGTAGTAGACCTTACAGTGAAATGCTGAATACAACAGGTGTAGTAGACCTCACAGTGAAATGCTGAATACAACAGGTGTAGTAGACCTCACAGTGAAATGCTGAATACAACAGGTGTAGTAGACCTCACAGTGAAATGCTGAATACAACAGGTGTAGTAGACCTCACAGTGAAATGCTGAATACAACAGGTGTAGTAGACCTTACAGTGAAATGCTGAATACAACAGGTGTAGTAGACCTTACAGTGAAATGCTGAATACAACAGGTGTAGTAGACCTTACAGTGAAATGCTGAATACAACAGGTGTAGTAGACCTTATAGTGAAATGCTGAATACAACAGGTGTAGTAGACCTTACAGTGAAATGCTGAATACAACAGGTGTAGTAGACCTCACAGTGAAATGCTGAATACAACAGGTGTAGTAGACCTCACAGTGAAATGCTGAATACAACAGGTGTAGTAGACCTCACAGTGAAATGCTGAATACAACAGGTGTAGTAGACCTTACAGTGAAATGCTGAATACAACAGGTGTAGTAGACCTCACAGTGAAATGCTGAATACAACAGGTGTAGTAGACCTTACAGTGAAATGCTGAATACAACAGGTGTAGACCTTACAGTGAAATGCTGAATACAACAGGTGTAGTAGACCTCACAGTGAAATGCTGAATACAACAGGTGTAGTAGACCTTACAGTGAAATGCTGAATACAACAGGTGTAGTAGACCTCACAGTGAAATGCTGAATACAACAGGTGTAGTAGACCTCACAGTGAAATGTTGAATACAACAGGTGTAGTAGACCTCACAGTGAAATGCTGAATACATCAGGTGTAGTAGACCTCACAGTGAAATGCTGAATACAACAGGTGTAGTAGACCTCACAGTGAAATGCTGAATACAACAGGTGTAGTAGACCTTACAGTGAAATGCTGAATACAACAGGTGTAGTAGACCTTACAGTGAAATGCTGAATACAACAGGTGTAGACCTCACAGTGAAATGCTGAATACAACAGGTGTAGTAGACCTTACAGTGAAATGCTGAATACAACAGGTGAATTAGACCTTACAGTGAAATGCTGAATACAACAGGTGTAGTAGACCTCACAGTGAAATGCTGAATACAACAGGTGTAGTAGACCTTACAGTGAAATGCTGAATACAACAGGTGTAGTAGACCTTACAGTGAAATGCTGAATACAACAGGTGTAGTAGACCTTACAGTGAAATGCTGAATACAACAGGTGTAGTAGACCTTACAGTGAAATGCTGAATACAACAGGTGTAGTAGACCTCACAGTGAAATGCTGAATACAACAGGTGTAGTAGACCTTACAGTGAAATGCTGAATACAACAGGTGTAGTAGACCTTACAGTGAAATGCTGAATACAACATGTGTAGTAGACCTCACAGTGAAATGCTGAATACAACAGGTGTAGTAGACCTCACAGTGAAATGCTGAATACAACAGGTGTAGTAGACCTTACAGTGAAATGCTGAATACAACAGGTGTAGTAGACCTTACAGTGAAATGCTGAATACAACAGGTGTAGTAGACCTCACAGTGAAATGCTGAATACAACAGGTGTAGTAGACCTCACAGTGAAATGCTGAATACAACAGGTGTAGTAGACCTCACAGTGAAATGCTGAATACAACAGGTGTAGTAGACCTCACAGTGAAATGCTGAATACAACAGGTGTAGTAGACCTTACAGTGAAATGCTGAATACAACAGGTGTAGTAGACCTTACAGTGAAATGCTGAATACAACAGGTGTAGTAGACCTTACAGTGAAATGCTGAATACAACAGGTGTAGTAGACCTTATAGTGAAATGCTGAATACAACAGGTGTAGTAGACCTTACAGTGAAATGCTGAATACAACAGGTGTAGTAGACCTCACAGTGAAATGCTGAATACAACAGGTGTAGTAGACCTCACAGTGAAATGCTGAATACAACAGGTGTAGTAGACCTCACAGTGAAATGCTGAATACAACAGGTGTAGTAGACCTTACAGTGAAATGCTGAATACAACAGGTGTAGTAGACCTTACAGTGAAATGCTGAATACAACAGGTGTAGACCTCACAGTGAAATGCTGAATACAACAGGTGTAGTAGACCTTACAGTGAAATGCTGAATACAACAGGTGTAGTAGACCTTACAGTGAAATGCTGAATACAACAGGTGTAGTAGACCTCACAGTGAAATGCTGAATACAACAGGTGTAGTAGACCTTACAGTGAAATGCTGAATACAACAGGTGTAGTAGACCTTACAGTGAAATGCTGAATACAACAGGTGTAGTAGACCTTACAGTGAAATGCTGAATACAACAGGTGTAGTAGACCTTACAGTGAAATGCTGAATACAACAGGTGTAGTAGACCTCACAGTGAAATGCTGAATACAACAGGTGTAGTAGACCTTACAGTGAAATGCTGAATACAACAGGTGTAGACCTCACAGTGAAATGCTGAATACAACAGGTGTAGTAGACCTTACAGTGAAATGCTGAATACAACAGGTGAATTAGACCTTACAGTGAAATGCTGAATACAACAGGTGTAGTAGACCTCACAGTGAAATGCTGAATACAACAGGTGTAGTAGACCTTACAGTGAAATGCTGAATACAACAGGTGTAGTAGACCTTACAGTGAAATGCTGAATACAACAGGTGTAGTAGACCTTACAGTGAAATGCTGAATACAACAGGTGTAGTAGACCTTACGTGAAATGCTGAATACAACAGGTGTAGTAGACCTCACAGTGAAATGCTGAATACAACAGGTGTAGTAGACCTTACAGTGAAATGCTGAATACAACAGGTGTAGTAGACCTTACAGTGAAATGCTGAATACACATGTGTAGTAGACCTCACAGTGAAATGCTGAATACAACAGGTGTAGTAGACCTCACAGTGAAATGCTGAATACAACAGGTGTAGTAGACCTTACAGTGAAATGCTGAATACAACAGGTGTAGTAGACCTTACAGTGAAATGCTGAATACAACAGGTGTAGTAGACCTCACAGTGAAATGCTGAATACAACAGGTGTAGTAGACCTCACAGTGAAATGCTGAATACAACAGGTGTAGTAGACCTCACAGTGAAATGCTGAATACAACAGGTGTAGTAGACCTCACAGTGAAATGCTGAATACAACAGGTGTAGTAGACCTTACAGCGAAATGCTGAATACAAACAGGTGTAGTAGACCTTACAGTGAAATGCTGAATACAACAGGTGTAGTAGACCTTACAGTGAAATGCTGAATACAACAGGTGTAGTAGACCTTATAGTGAAATGCTGAATACACAGGTGTAGTAGACCTTACAGTGAAATGCTGAATACAACAGGTGTAGTAGACCTCACAGTGAAATGCTGAATACAACAGGTGTAGTAGACCTCACAGTGAAATGCTGAATACAACAGGTGTAGTAGACCTCACAGTGAAATGCTGAATACAACAGGTGTAGTAGACCTTACAGTGAAATGCTGAATACAACAGGTGTAGTAGACCTTACAGTGAAATGCTGAATACAACAGGTGTAGACCTCACAGTGAAATGCTGAATACAACAGGTGTAGTAGACCTTACAGTGAAATGCTGAATACAACAGGTGTAGTAGACCTTACAGTGAAATGCTGAATACACAGGTGTAGTAGACCTCACAGTGAAATGCTGAATACAACAGGTGTAGTAGACCTACAGTGAAATGCTGAATACAAACAGGTGTAGTAGACCTTACAGTGAAATGCTGAATACACAGGTGTAGTAGACCTTACAGTGAAATGCTGAATACAACAGGTGTAGTAGACCTTACAGTGAAATGCTGAATACAACAGGTGTAGTAGACCTCACAGTGAAATGCTGAATACAACAGGTGTAGTAGACCTTACAGTGAAATGCTGAATACAACAGGTGTAGTAGACCTCACAGTGAAATGCTGAATACAACAGGTGTAGTAGACCTCACAGTGAAATGCTGAATACAACAGGTGTAGTATACCTCACAGTGAAATGCTGAATACAACAGGTGTAGTAGACCTCACAGTGAAATGCTGAATACAACAGGTGTAGTAGACCTTACAGTGAAATGCTGAATACAACAGGTGTAGTATACCTCACAGTGAAATGCTGAATACAACAGGTGTAGTAGACCTCACAGTGAAATGCTGAATACAACAGGTGTAGTAGACCTTACAGTGAAATGCTGAATACAACAGGTGTAGTAGACCTTACAGTGAAATGCTGAATACAACAGGTGTAGTAGACCTTACAATGAAATGCTTACTTATGAGCCCCTAACCAACATTGCAGTTTAAAAAAAAACAGTTAAGAATAAGAGATAAAAGTAACAAGTAATTAAAGAGGAGCAATGAAATAACAATAGTAATGTGCGGGGCACCGGTTATTTGAGGTAGTATGTACATGTAGGTAGAGTTATTAAAGTGATGACAATAGAGAGCAGCAGTGGTGTAAAGAGGGGGGGCTGCAAATATTCTGGGTAGCCATTTGACTAGATGTTCAGGAGTCTAATGGCTTGGGGGTAGAAGCTGTTTAGAAGCCTCTTGGACCTAGACTTGGCGTTCCGGTACCGCTTGCCGTGTGTTAGCAGAGAGAACAGTCTATGACTAGGGTGACTGGAGTCTTTGACAATTTTTAGGGCCATCCTCTGACACCGCCTGGTATAGTGGTCCTGGATGACAGGAAGCTTGGCCCCAGTGATGTACTGGGCCGTTCGCACTACCCTCTGTAGTGCGCCCTGCTGTCGGAGGACGAGCAGTTGCCATACCAGGCAGTGATGCAACCATTCAGGATGCTCTCGATGGTGCAGCTGTAGGACATATTGAGGATCTGAGGACCCATGACAAATCTTTTCAGTCTCCTGAGGGGGAATAGGTTTTATCATACCCTCTTCACGACCGTCTTGGTTGTGTGTGTGTGTGTGCTTGTGTTTGTGAGTGTGCGCTAATTTGCTATTTACTTACTTATCTGCTAATCATACTGTTGTGAAGTTTCTATGTTTTATACAGTTGGTTATTTGTTTTAATGCTTTAATTTTGTATTGTAATCATGCATTGTATTTAAATGATGTATCTATGTAACGGTCTCTGTAATATACTTCAACATTACAGGTTATAGGATGGTCATCCATCCATCGACTGATGTAAAGTGCTGAAGGTCTGTGTTCCGGTACTCAACCCTGCACATTAGTAACTGCTGACCTTATGTACATGGAACATGGAACACTGGTCACTTTAATAATGTTTACATACAGTTTTACCAACTTTATATATATATATTCTGTATTGCTTTTTAATGTGCATTGCTAGGTATTACTGCACTGTTGGAGCTAGAAACACAAGCATTTCACTGCACCTGCGATAACATCTGCAAATTTGTGTACGCGACTAATACATTTTGATTAGATTTTTATACCGTTCTATGCAATCAATGCTAATGCCATTATAGAACGTATCTCATTCCAGACTGCCCTCAAGCTTGTACTGATTATATCATTTCATGGATGTTGATGCTTGTAAGTCACCTCTAATAAAAGTTGTGTTCGTATATAAAAACAAAAAACAAATTGTCTTGCACTCCCTCCGTTCCCTAAGGAGCTGGGAACTGTATGGTCTAACGTGTGGGGCACTCTGAGATTTCTTTTCTCAGCCATTGTTTACTGAAGGATTTACCAGAGAGAAAGGGATGGAGGGGGGTTTTCCAGCTCATTTGCAGGCAGTGGCCTCTGTGGAGTGCTCCTGGCCAAAGCTCCAAGCTTTAGCCTCATGCGTACGCCTCTACTACTCTACTCTTCGGGCCTTTTTCTCAACCATCACACGAATCAAAATGTGACTGGGATACCTTTAGCACATCCTCAAGCCACAGTGAAACACAGCCACCCTCCCTCCCTCCCTTCCATCCACCTCCCTCCCTCCCTTCCATCCACCACCCTCCCTCCCTCCCTCCCTCCCTCCCTCCCTCCCTCCCTCCCTCCCTCCCTCCCTCCCTCCCTCCCTCCCTCCCTCCCTCCTCTACCCTCCCTTCCATCCACCACCCTCCCTCCCTCCCTCCCTCCCTCCCTCCCTCCCTCCCTCCCTCCCTCCTCTACCCTCCCTCCCATCCACCACCCTCCCTCCCTCCCTCCCCTCCCTCCCATCCACCACCCTCCCTCCCTCCTCTACCCTCCCTTCCATCCACCACCCTCCCTCCTTCCCTCCCCTCCCCTCCCTTCCATCCACCACCCTCCCTCCCTCCCTCCCCTCCCTTCCATCCACCACCCTCCCTCCCTCCCTCCCCTCCCTTCCATCCACCACCCTCCCTCCCTCCCCTCCCTTCCATCCACCACCTTCCCTCCCTCCCCTCCCTTCCATCCACCACCCTCCCTCCCTCCCTCCCTCCCTCCCTCCCTCCCTCCCTCCCCTCCCTTCCATCCACCACCCTCCTTCCCTCCCTCCCCTCCCTTCCATCCACCACCCTCCCTCCTTCCCTCCCCTCCCCTCCCTCCCATCCACCACCTTCCCTCCCTCCCCTCCCTTCCATCCACCACCCTCCCTCCCTCCCCTCCCTTCCATCCACCACCCTCCCTCCCTCCCTCCCTCCCCTCCCCTCCCTTCCATCCACCACCCACCCTCCCTCCCTCCCCTCCCTTCCATCCACCACCCTCCCTCCCTCCCTCCCCTCCCTTCCATCCACCACCCTCCACCCTGAGTCACAAGGTGCTGCTGAGGGCAGTGGCCAAGCGATTATCAAACGGGAGTCTTCCACTTTGTTGTGGTCATCGTTGACAAATCAAAGTTCTCCCACTAAGCTCCCAGTTCGTAGGGCAAGGGTTTTAATGAGGGTTTTTCTTGTTGGATTAAGTGAACAGAAAGTTCCTGTTTTAGACGGGGGCTTTATAAAATCAGCCATTCCCTTCTCATCTCATGAACACAGAGGGGTTGAGGTGCACCAACAAATCTCTGGTCGGTGAAATCACTTTGATCTCTGATCCCCTGTGCAAACGTTCGCTTCCCCAGATGAAAGTGTATGGATTTGGACACGGAGGAGTGACCTTCCATTGCTTTGGGAAAACCTGCCCCTTCGGGGGAAAGCAGGGTAAAATATTTCAAGTACCAATATATCATTGAGCAGCTTGGTTGCCTGTTTCTTTACTTTACAGTCTGTGAAGTCAGGAGATCAAAACAGCAGTAACTGATGATCTTCCTACTGTTCTCTATAGACCAGGGGAAAGTTAAGAATTCAGTGTCAGCTGAGTTGCCTGATACATCATCATCGACTGACACACTCATATTTCACCAACGACAGTTAAGTTATGATCAGGTGATGTTAGAACTGAGACAGACTCCGTTTCCAGAGGTCATTGACAAGGTTCAGACACAGAGATGGATTGATCAAAACAGGTTTTTGAGTGTCCTTCGCTTGTACGTGTGTGTATGTCCGGATATATATGTGTGTCTGAGGACTTGATTGTGTGTCCTGAAAGTTGCTGTCTGTTTTTAACAGTCTGTGTTTGATTTGCTGTCTCTGTGTGTGAACGCTTGTCTCTGTGTGTTCTAAGTGACTGTTACATGGATGTGTGTGTTCTAAGTGACTGTTACATGTCTGTGTGTGTTCTAAGTGACTGTTACATATCTGTGTGTGTTCTAAGTGACTGTTACATGGATGTGTGTGTTCTAAGTGACTGTTACATGGATATGTGTGTTCTAAGTGACTGTTACATGTCTGTGTGTGTTCTAAGTGACTGTTACATGGTTATGTGTGTTCTAAGTGACTGTTACATGGATGTGCGTGTTCTAAGTGACTGTTACATGTCTGTGTTCTAAGTGACTGTTACATGGATGTGTGTGTTCTAAGTGACTGTTACATGGATGTGCGTGTTCTAAGTTACTGTTTAATGTACAGTACAATCGGAAAGTATTCATAACCCTTCCCTTTTTCCACATTTTGTGACGTTACAGCTTAATTCTAAAATGTATTAAATAAAATATTTTTCTTATCAATCTACACAAAATACCCCATAATGACAAAACAAAAACAGGTTTGTAGACATGTTTGCATATTTATTCAAATAAAATACAGACCGGCTTGATTCAGTCTTATGTAGCAAAATATGAAATTGTGGTTTTTACATTTGATAAATGTAGAGACTCAGAGCTACAAGATTGTATATCATAGACTGCATTATTTTGATTCCACCTTTATTTAACCAGGTAGGCTAGTTGAGAACAAGTTCTCATTTACAACTACGATCTGGCCAAGATAAAGCAAAGCAGTGCGACACAAACAACAACACAGAGTTACACATGGAATAAACAAGCGTACAGTCAATAACACAATAGAAAAAAAATCTATATACAGTGTGGGCAAATGGAGTGAGGAGGTTTTGAGGAACAATGGGAAAGTACAGTTGAAGCTTCTGATAGGCTAATAGACATAATTTGAGTCAATTGGAGGTGTACCTGTGGATGTATTTCAAGGCCTACCTTCAAACTCAGTGCCTCTTTGCTTGACATCATGGGAAAATCTAAAGAAATCAGCCAAGACCTCAGAAAAAAATTGTAGACCTCCACAAGTCTGGTTCATCCTTGGGAGCAATTTCCAAATGCCTGAAGGTACCACGTTCATCTGTGCAAACAATAGTACGCAAGTATAAACACTATGGGACCATGCAGCCGTCATATCGCTCAGGAAGGAGACACATTCTATCTCCTAGAGATGAACGTACTTTTGTGCGAAAAGTGCAAATCAATCCCAGAACAACAGCAAAGGACTTTGTGAAGATGCTGGAGGAAACAGGTACAAAAGTATCTATATCCACAGTAAAACAAGTCCTATATCGACATAACCTGAAAGGCCACTCAGCAAGAAAGAAGCCACTGCTCAAAAACCGCCATCAAAAAGCCAGACTACGGTTTGCAACTGCACATGGGGATAAAGATTGTACTTTTTGGAGAAATGTCCTCTGGTTTGATGAAACAAAAATAGAACTGTTTGGCCATAATGACCATCGTTATGTTTGGAGGAAAAAGGAAGAGGCTTGGAAGCCGAAGATCCCATCCCAACCATGAAGCACGGGGGTGGCAGCATCATGTTTTGGGGGTGCTTTGCTGCAGGAGGGACTGGTGCACTTCACAAAATAGATGGCTTCATGAGGTAGGAAAATGATGTGGATATATTGAAGCAACATCTCAAGACATCGGCCAGGAAGTTAAAGCTTGGTCACAATTGGGTCTTCCAAATGGACATTGACCCCAAGCATACTTCCGAAGTTGTGGCAAAATGGCTTAAGGACAACAATGTCAAGGTATTGGAGTGGCCATCACAAATTGAACATTTGGCCATCACCAATAGAACATTTGTGGGCAGAACTGAATAGGCGTGTGCGAGCAAGGAGGACTACAAACCTGACTCAGTTACACCAGCTCTGTCAGGAGGAATGGGACAAAATTCACCCAAGTTATTGTGGGATGCTTGTGGAAGGCTACCCAAAACATTTGACCCAAGTTAAACAATTTAAAGGCAATGCTACCAAATACTAATTGAGTGTATGTAATCTTCTGACCCACTGGGAAAGTGATGAAATAAATTAAAGCTGAAATAAATGACTCTCTCTACTATTATTCAGACATTTCACATTCTTAAAATAAAGTGGTGATACTAACTGACCTAAGACAGGGAATCTTTACTAGGATTAAATTTCAGGAATGGTGAAAATCTGATTTTAAATGTATTTGGCTAAGGTGTATGTAAACTTCCGACTTTAACTGTGTGCATTTCTACTACTATATATATTTTTAAATCCACGTTAGACAAGATTGCCTACACATACTGACCACCTCAAATAGACAGAAGCGTGCTATATGGCTTACCAATCCAAACTCATCTCTCGGCATGTCCAGCCCACTCATTATCTCAGCCAATTATGGCTTATGGGAAGGTTGCTTACTTTTTCTGTGGCGACATCAAGTAGGCTCGTATTTTAAAAAGAACGTTTTCATTCAAATGGCTCTCATGTGAAGCAGTGACCCGCGACATACGCCTAGTTTGCTGAAACGAGTCACATTTACATAAGTATTCAGACCCTTTGCTATGAGACTTTAAATTGAGCTCAGGTGCATCCTGTTTCCATTGACCATCCTTGAGATGTTTCTGCAACGTGATTGTAGTCCACCTGTGGTAAATTCAATTAATTGGACATGATTTGGAAAGGCACACACCTGTCTATATAAGGTCTCACAGTTGACAGTGCATGTCAGAGCAAGAAAACAACGCCATGAGGTCAAAGGAATTGTCCTTAGAGCTCCAAGACAGGATTGTGTCGAGGCACAGATCTGGGGAAGGTTACCAAAACATTTCTGCAGCTTTGAAGGTCCCCAAGAAAACAGTGGCCTCCATCATTCTTAAATGGAAGCAGTTTGGAACCACCAAGACTCTTCCTAGAGCTGGCCACCCGGCCAAACTGAGCAATCGGGGGAGAAGGACCTTGGTCAGGGAGGTGACCAAGAACTCCATGGTCACTTTGACAGAGCTCCAGAGATGCTCTGTGGAGATGGGAGAACCTTCCAGAAGGACAACCATCTCTGCAGCACTCCACCAATCAGGCCTTTATGGTAGAGTGGCCAGACGGAAGCCAATCCCCAGTAAAAGGCACATGATAGCCCGTTGGAGTTTGCCAAAAGGCACCTAAAGGACTCTCAGACCATGAGAAACAATATTCTCAGGTCTGATGAAACCAAGATTGAACTCTTTGGCCTGAATGCAAAAAAAGTAGTTTTTCAGCGGCAGGGACTGGGAGACTAGTCAGGATCGAGGGAAAGATGAACGGAGCAAAGTACAGAAAATTTGATGTCATTATGGGGTATTGTGCGTATATTGATGACGAAGGGAGAAAAACAATGTAATCAATTTTAGAATAAGGCTGTAACGTAACAAAATGTGGAAAAAGTCAAGGGGTCTGAATGCTTTCTGAATGCACTGTATGCGTGTGTTTGCATTAGAATGTACAGTGGATAATGTGTGTGTTTTTTCCACGTATGTGTGTGGAAGAGGAGGACAAGAGAAAGGGGGGGGGGCAATGGCTGGAGGAGGTTAGGCTAATTCCTTCTCCCTCCTGGCCTTGATTTGTTCCCTACAAGTTTGACTGCAATTTGCGCTCTGTCTTCAGGTTCAAATTTACGACCTTTCACGGCTTCAGAGCAGAACAAAAGAGTGGATTGAACGCAAAGGAAGCCATTTGGCCTACCAAGGCCTGTTCATAGGAAGCCATTTGGTTTATCAAGGCTTGTTCAGAGGAAGTAATTTGGCCTATAAAGGCTTGTTCAGAGGAAATCATTTGCCATATCAAAGGATAGTCCTTGTGACATGTCACACAACTGGTACCAGATCTTCTTATGAACCCGGGTTTGGACTTATTGCAGGGAATCAATTTTGTGATGTCTCACAATTGTACTTCGGTGTTTGATATTAACCAGCAGTACTGAGGCTCCAGACTCCATCCTTTCTGTTCAGATTCAGACTCCATCCTTTCTGTTTAGCTCCAGACTCCATGCTTTCTGTTTAGCTCCAGACTCCATGCTTTCTGTACAGTACTGAGCCCCAAATAGACCTCTACGATCAAAGCAAATAAAATTGTATTTGTTGCATCCTTGGCAAACGGGTGTAGACTAACAGTGAAATGCTAACGGACTCTTACCAACAATAAAGAGAAAAAGAACATAAAGATATAATAGAAACATAATAAAACAAGGAATAAATTCACAATGAGTAACAATAACATGGTTATATACACAGAGTACCAGGTAATAACATGGCTATATACAGGGAGTACCAGGTAATAACATGGCTATATACAGGAAGTACCAGGTAATAACATGGCTATATACACAGAACCAGGTAATAACATGGTTAAATACACAGAGTACCAGGTAATAACATGACTATATACACAGAACCAGGTAATAACATGACTATATACACAGAGTACCAGGTAATAACATGACTATATACACAGAACCAGGTAATAACATGGTTAAATACACAGAGTACCAGGTAATAACATGGTTATATACAGGGAGTACCAGGTAATAACATGACTATATACACAGAGTACCAGGTAATAACATGGCTATATACACAGAGTACCAGGTAATAACATGGCTATATACACAGAGTACCAGGTAATAACATGACTATATACACAGAGTACCAGGTAATAACATGGCTATATACAGGGAGTACCAGGTAATAACATGGCTATATACAGGGAGTACCAGGTAATAACATGGCTATATACAGGAAGTACCAGGTAATAACATGGCTATATACAGGGAGTACCAGGTAATAACATGGCTATATACAGGGAGTACCAGGTAATAACATGGTTATATACAGGGAGTACCAGGTAATAACATGGCTATATACAGGAAGTACCAGGTAATAACATGGCTATTTACACAGAGTACCAGGTAATAACATGGCTATATACACCAGGAACCATGTAATAACATGGCTTTATTTACTGGGTACCAGTACCTAGTCGATGTGTAGGGGTACCAGTACCTAGTCGATGTGCAGGAGTACCAGGTAATAACATGGCTTTATACACAGAGTAGCAATACTGAGTCTATGTGCAGGGGTACCAGGTAATAGCTTCGGTAGCAGTACCTAGTTGATGTAATGGATTACGAGGTAATTGAGATGTCTATATTTTAGTGTGTGTGTGTGTGTGTGTGTGGGTGTGTGTGTGTATGTGTGGATGTTAGTGTAAGTACGTGTATGGGTAGAGTCCAGTGTGTGGGTAGAGTCCAGTGTGTTGGGTAGAGTCCAGTGTGTGGGTAGAGTCCAGTGTGTTGGGTAGAGTCCAGTGTGTTGGGTAGAGTCCAGTGTGTTGGGTAGAGTCCAGTGTGTTGGGTAGAGTCCAGTGTGTGGGTAGAGTCCAGTGTGTGGGGTAGAGTCCAGTGTGTTGGGTAGAGTCCAGTGTGTTGGGTAGAGTCCAGTGTGTTGGGTAGAGCCCAGTGTGGGGGTAGAGTCCAGTGTGTGGGTAGAGCCCAGTGTATGGGTAGAGTCCAGTGTGTTGGGTAAAATCCAGTGTGTGGGTAGAGTCCAGTGTGTGGGTAGAGCATAGTGTGTTGGGTAGAGTCCATTGTGTTGGGTAGAGTCCAGTGTGTTGGTAGAGCATAGTGTGTTGGGTAGAGTCCAGTGTGTTGGGTAGAGTCCAGTGTGTTGGGTAGAGTCCAGTGTGTTGGTAGAGCATAGTGTGTTGGGTACATTTACATTTTACATTTACATTTACATTTTAAGTCATTTAGCAGACGCTCTTATCCAGAGCGACTTACAAATTGGTGCATTCACCTTATGATATCCAGTGGAACAACCACTTTACAATAGTGCATCTAAATCTTTTTTTTGGGGGGGGGGGGTTAGAAGGATTACTTTATCCTATCCCAGGTATTCCTTAAAGAGGTGGGGTTTCAGGTGTCTCCGGAAGGTGGTGATTGACTCCGCTGTCCTGGCGTCGTGAGGGAGCTTGTTCCACCATTGGGGTGCCAGAGCAGCGAACAGTTTTGACTGGGCTGAGCGGGAACTGTGCTTCCTCAGAGGTAGGGAGGCGAGCAGGCCAGAGGTGGATGAACGCAGTGCCCTTGTTTGGGTGTAGGGCCTGATCAGAGCCTGAAGGTACGGAGGTGCCGTTCCCCTCACAGCTCCGTAGGCAAGCACCATGGACTTGTAGCAGATGCGAGCTTCAACTGGAAGCCAGTGGAGAGAGCGGAGGAGCGGGGTGACGTGAGAGAACTTGGGAAGGTTGAACACCAGACGGGCTGCGGCGTTCTGGATGAGTTGTAGGGGTTTAATGGCACAGGCAGGGAGCCCAGCCAACAGCGAGTTGCAGTAATCCAGACGGGAGATGACAAGTGCCTGGACTAGGACCTGCGCCGCTTCCTGTGTGAGGCAGGGTCGTACTCTGCGAATGTTGTAGAGCATGAACCTACAGGATCGGGTCCCGCCTTGATGTTAGTGGAGAACGACAGGGTGTTGTCCAGGGTCACGCCAAGGTTCTTAGCACTCTGGGAGGAGGACACAAGGGAGTTGTCAACCGTGATGGTGAGATCATGGAACGGGCAGTCCTTCCCCGGGAGGAAGAGCAGCTCCGTCTTGCCGAGGTTCAGCTTGAGGTGGTGAGCCGTCATCCACACTGATATGTCTGCCAGACGTGCAGAGATGCGTTTCGCCACCTGGTTATCAGAAGGGGGAAAGGAGAAGATTAATTGTGTGTCGTCTGCGTAGCAATGATAGGAGAGACCATGTGAGGATATGACTGAGCCAAGTGACTTGGTGTATAGTGAGAATAGGAGAGGGCCTAGAACAGAGCCCTGGGGGACACCAGTGGTGAGAGCACGTGGTGCGGAGACAGATTCTCGCCACGCCACCTGGTAGGGTAGAGTCCAGTGTGTTGGGTAGAGTCCAGTGTGTGGGGTAGAGCATAGTGTGTTGGGTAGAGTCCATTGTGTTGGGTAGAGTCCATTGTGTTGGGTAGAGTCCAGTGTGTTGGTAGTGTCCAGTGTGGGTAGAGTCCAGTGTGTGGGGTAGAGTCTAGTGTGTGGGTAGAGTCTAGTGTGTGGGTAGAGTCCAGTGTGTTGGGTAGAGTCCAGTGTGTTGGGTAGAGTCCAGTGTGTTGGGTAGAGTCCAGTGTGTTGGGTAGAGTCCAGTAGGTGGGTAGAGTCCAGTGTGTTGGGTAGAGTCCAGTGTGTTGGGTAGAGTCCAGTGTGTTGGGTAGAGTCCAGTGTGTGGGGTAGAGTCCAGTGTGTGGGGTAGAGTCCAGTGTGTGGGGTAAAGTCCAGTGTGTGGGTCGAGTCCAGTGTGTGGGTCGAGTCCAGTGTGTTGGGTCGAGTCCAGTGTGTTGGGTCGAGTCCAGTGTGTTGGGTCGAGTCCAGTGTGTGGTTCGAGTCCAGTGTGTGGGTCGAGTCCAGTGTGTGGGTCGAGTCCAGTGTGTTGGGTCGAGTCCAGTGTGTTGGGTAGAGTCCAGTGTGTTGGGTAAAGTCCAGTGTGTGGGTCGAGTCCAGTGTGTGGGTAGAGTCCAGTGTGTGGGTAGAGTCCAGTGTGTGGGTAGAGTCCAGTGTGTGGGGTAGAGTCCAGTGTGTGGGTAGTGTCCAGTGTGTGGGTAGAGTCCAGTGTGTGGGTAGAGTCCAGTGTGTGGGTAGAGTCCAGTGTGTTGGGTAGAGTCCAGTGTGGGGGTAGAGTCCAGTGTGGGGGTAGAGTCCAGTGTGTTGGGTAGAGTCCAGTGTGTTGGGTAGAGTCCAGTGCGTTGGGTAGAGTCCAGTGCGTTGGGTAGAGTCCAGTGTGGGGGTAGAGTCCAGTGTGTGGGTAGAGTCCAGTGTGTGGGTAGAGTCCAGTGTGTGGGGTAGAGTCCAGTGTGTGGGGTAGAGTCAAGTGTGTTGGGTAGAGTCAAGTGTGTTGGTAGAGTCCAGTGTGTGGGCAGAGTCCAGTGTGTTGGGTAGAGTCCAGTGTGTTGGGTAGAGTCCAGTGTGTTGGGTAGAGTCCAGTGTGGGGGTAGAGTCCAGTGTATGGGTAGAGTCCAGTGTGTTGGGTAGAGTCCAGTGTGTTGGGTAGAGTCCAGTGTGCTGGGTAGAGTCCAGTGCGGGTCTAGAGTCCAGTGCGGGGGTAGAGTCCAGTGTGTGGGTAGAGTCCAGTGTGTGGGGTAGAGTCCAGTGTGTGGGGTAGAGTCAAGTGTGTTGGGTAGAGTCAAGTGTGTTGGGTAGAGTCAAGTGTGTTGGTAGAGTCCAGTGTGTTGGGTAGAGTCCAGTGTGTTGGGTAGAGTCCAGTGTGTTGGGTAGAGTCCAGTGTGTGGGTAGAGTCCAGTGTGTGGGGTAGAGTCCAGTGTGTGGGGTAGAGTCCAGTGTGTGAGGTAGAGTCCAGTGTGGGGGTAGAGTCCAGTGTGGGGGTAGAGTCCAGTGTGTTGGGTAGAGTCCAGTGTGTTGGGTAGAGTCCAGTGTGTTGGGTAGAGTCCAGTGTGGGGTAGAGTCCAGTGTGGTGGTAGAGTCCAGTGTGTGGGGTAGAGTCCAGTGTGTGGGGTAGAGTCCAGTGTGTGGGGTAGAGTCCAGTGTGTGGGGTAGAGTCCAGTGTGTGGGGTAGAGTCCAGTGTGTTGGGTAGAGTCAAGTGTGTTGGTAGAGTCCAGTGTGTTGGTAGAGTCCAGTGTGTGGGTAGAGTCCAGTGTGTGGGGTAGAGTCCAGTGTGTTGGGTAGAGTCAAGTGTGTTGGGTAGAGTCCAGTGTGTTGGGTAGTGTCCATTGTGTTGGGTAGAGTCCAGTGTATGGGTAGAGTCCAGTGTGTTGGGTAGAGTCCAGTGTGCTGGGTAGAGTCCAGTGTGCTGGGTAGAGTCCAGTGTGCTGGGTAGAGTCCAATGTGTGGGGTAGAGTTCAGTGTGTGGGTAGAGTCCAGTGTGTGGGGTAGAGTCCAGTGTGTGGGTAGAGTCCAGTGTGTTGGGTAGAGTCCAGTGTGTTGGGTAGAGTCCAGTGTGTGTGCATAGAGTCAAAAAGAGTTAGAGAGATAGTCCGGGTAGCTATTTGGTTAACTATTTTTGCAGTCTTGTGGCTTTGGGATCGAAGCATTTTGGTCCAAACTTAGTGTTCCGGTATCGTTTGCCGTGCGGTAGCACAGAAAACAGTCAATGACTTGGGTAGCTGGAGTTTTGACAACTTTTAGGGCCTGACACCGCCTGGTATAGAGGTCCTGGATGGCAGGTAGTTTGACCCCAAGTGATGTACTGCCCAGCAGTTGCCATACCAGTTGTGTGTTGTTTGTGTATGTGTGCAACTATGTGGTGTTAAATCGTTGTCACCAGTGTCAGTACTTCAGTGTCAGTACTTCAGTGTGGAGCGAGTAAGTAGGGTGTTAACCCCTAGTATCCAGTAAGAGCATATGGATGCAATCAGAGCAGAAAGAGAGGGACCAGAGGCCTGGCTTGCATCTCTGGATTCTCTTCCATATTCTTCTTCTTCATCCCACTTTCTCCTTTTATGGACTTTATGGACTGTGGTATTTTGGATGCAGTAATTGCTGCAGTAATACTGCAAAATGACTGCTGTTTTTTTTCTGCATACTGCAATTATACTGTACTCTAACTGCAGTTATACTGCAGTGTAGTGCAATTACTGTATTACTTTGAATACAATCTTTTTTCTTAAGGGACAAAACTGAGGAGGTTACAGTACAGACTATACTGAACATTTAGATTTGATTTTTAAAAAGTGAAAACTGTTTGGAACTTTCTTTCTTATTGGTCTAATAACTAATTTACAGCCTGGTGGCACAACGTTCCATTCCACCAAAACAGGCTCAAATGTCTTACATGGAATTATCAGAATTTTCACGATTTCACAGTATTATTCCAACCTCATAGTGTGGAAATATAAATAAAACTCAGAAAAATTATGTTTTTAACTGCACTGGGCTTTAAAAAAAATATAATATGTCATGATCCAAAAGAAAAGGAGTCATTACCAAAAACAAATGATGATTAATAAATAAATGCAAGATAGGATTTTTCTGGTTAACACAGAATATTTTACAAACGTATTTCTTACTTTGCAAACACAACAGTAGTCAAATATGTTTTGTGTGAATGTGACAACATTTGCGACTCCACATATTACATTTGACATTTTTGTGACTTGCATTTGTGAGTTGCCTCACATAGCGGGGTAGGGGGAAAGGGGGGGGGGGGGGCATCAGTCTGTCAGTATTCAGACCCCTTCACTTTTTCCACATTTTGTTATGTTACAGCCTTGTTCTAAAATGTAATAAATTGGTTTTTTCCCGCCTCAATCTACAATCCCACATAATAACAAATAATTTTTTTTTTATAAAAAATAAATAAACTGAAATATCACATTTACATGACTATTCAGACCCTTTACTCAGTACTTTGCTGAAGCACCTTTGGCAGCGATTACAGCCTCAAGTCTTCTTGGCACTGCGTTTGGGGAGTTTCTCCCATTCTTCTCTGCAGATCCTCTTAAGCACTGTCAGGTTGGATGGGGAGCGTCGCTGCACAGCTATTTTTTGGTCTCTCCAGAGATGTTCCTATTAAGTTCAAGCCTGGGCTCTGGCTGGACCACTCAAGGACATTCAGAGACTTGTCTCAAAGCCACTCCTGCATTGTCTTGGCAGTGCGTTTAGGGTCGTTGTACTGTTGGAAGGTCAACCTTCGCCACAGTCTGAGGTCCTGAGTGATCTGGAGCAGGTTTTCATCAAGGATCTCTCTGTACTTTGCTCCGTTCATCTTTCCCTCAATCCTGACTAGTCTCCCAGTCCCTGCCGCAGAAAATCATCCCCACAGCATGATGCTGCCACCACCATGCTTCACTGTAGGCATGGTGCCAAGTTTCCATGCTTCACCGTACTGTATATTATTTACCTGTACTGACCTCGCCTTCTGGATGATATCGGGGTGAACAGGCCTTGGCTTGGGTGGATGATGTCCTTGATGATCTTTTTGGCCTTCCTGTGACATCGGGTGTTGTAGGTGTCCTGGAGGACAGGTAATTTGCCACCGAAAATGCGTTGGGCAGACCGCACCACCCTCTGGAGAGCCCTGCGGTTTCGGGTGGGGGAGTTGCCCTACTAGGCAGTGATACAGCCCGACAGGATGCTTTCATTTGAGCATCTGTAAAATGTTGTGAGGGCTTTATGGGCCAAACCAGAGTTCTTCAACATCCTGGCCAAGGCCCGTCTGCCCCGATTACTCAATTTGGCCGGGAGGCCAGCTCTAGGAAGAGTCTTGGTGGTTCCAAACATCTTCCATTTAAAAATGATGGAGGCCACTGTGTTCTTGGGGACATTAAAAGCTGCAGAAACGTTTTTGTACCTTGCCCCAGATCTGATCCTCGACACAATCCTGTCTCTGAGCTCTACAGACAATTATTTCGACCTCATGGCTTGGTTTTTGCTCTGACATGCACTGTCAACTGTGAGACCTTATGTAGACAGGCGTGTGCCTTTCCAAATCATGTCCAATCAATTGAATTTTCCACAGGTGGACTCCAATCAAGTTCTAGAAACATCTCAAAGATGATAAATGGAAACAGGATGCACTTGAGCTAAATTTCGAGTCTCATTGCAAATGGTCTGAATACTTAATTTAAGTAAGGTATTTCTGTTTTTTTTTTTATCTTGAATACAAACATTTTTTTAAACCTGTTGTCATTATGGGCTATTGTGTGTAAATTGTTGAAGATTTTTTTTAATTGAATACATTTTTAAATAAGGCTGTAACTGTCACAAGCGTCGCTGAAAGGGGATCAAAGCGCAGCGGGTAAAGTGCTCATCTTCTTTTATTATATAATAAAGTGAACACTTAAACAAAAATAACAAACCGACAATCAACAGTTCCGTAAAGCACATAGGCTATACCGAAAAAACCACCCACAAAACCCAAAGGAAAAAACAGGCTGCCTAAGTATGGCTTCCGATCAGAGACAACGAAAGACACCTGCCTCTGATTGGAAACCATACTCGGCCACGCATAGAAAATGAACATAGAAAAAGAAAACTAGAACATATCCCTGGAAACAAACAAACCCCAAAACACACAGAAACAACACCTCTCTGCCACACCCTGACCATACTACAATGACAAGTGACCCCTTTACTGGTCAGGACATGACAGTAACGTAACAAAATGTGGAAAAAAGTCCAAAGGGTCTGAATTCTTTCCAAATGCACTGTATACACTCAATAATCAGCTATGACAGAGGACACTGGCTATAGGAGGACCACAGTATAGACACGCCAGATGTCTGTCATAGGGGTGAGACAAAACATATCTGCCGGACATGTAGGCCTATTACACTGACGTCTGATAGAACAGAGACCGATACATACAGTGGACAGAGGCAGACAGAGGTTTGTTGGACATACTAACAGAGTTAGTACTACTATCTACAGTCAGTTCAGCATCTTCTCGGATTGATGTCCTCACTAAAACTATTGGCGGACTCCACCTGTTATCACTCTTCACCTGGTGCTGCTGACGCTCCTTCTGCACTGCTGCCAAACAGAAATCCACAGGCCTTGGGGTTACAAACATAGCAATGTAAAATAGTCATATGTTTGAAAAATGGAAGTTTTCGGATTTTCGAGGACTTTGTATTTCGCGCCACGCCCATCATTGGATATTGGAGCAGGTGTTCCGCTAGCGGAACATCTAGATGTAAGAGGTTAACCTGTTGGGGCTAGGGGGCAGTATTTGCACGGCCAGATAAAAAATGTACCCGATTTAAACTGGTTACTACTCTTGCCCAGAAACGAGAATATGCATATAATTAGTGGATTTGGATAGAAAACACTGTAAAGTTTCTAAAACTGTTTGAATGGTGTCTGTGAGTGGTCAGGCTGGGAACAGTGACACTGGAGATGCGCGTTCATGAGAATTCTCTATTTTTTTTCTTTCAGCCTTTGAATGAATACAACGTCACCCGGTTTGAATATTATCGCTATTTTACGAGAAAAATAGCATAAAAATTTATTAACAGCGTTTGACATGCTTCTAAGTACGGTAATGGAATATTTTGAATTTTTTTGTCACGAAATGCGCTCGCGTGTCACCGTTTGGATAGTTACCTGAACACATGAACAAAACGGCGGTATTTGGATATAAATATGGATTATTTTGAACAAAAACAACATTTGTTGTTGAAGTAGAAGTCCTGGGAGTGCATTCTGACGAAGAACAGCAAAGGTAATCCAATTTCTCTAATAGTAATTATGAGTTTAGTGAGCACCAAACTTGGTGGGTGTCAAAATAGCTAGCCTGTGATGGCCGAGCTATCTACTCAGAATATTGCAAAATGTGCTTTCGCCGAAAAGCTATTTTAAAATCTGACACCGCAATTGCATAAAGGAGTTCTGTATCTATAATTCTTAAAATAATTGTTATGTATTTTGTGAACGTTTATCGTGAGTAATTTAGTAAATTCACCGGAAGTTTGCAGTGGTTATGCTAGTTCTGAACAAAACATGCTAATGTAAAAAGCTGCTTTTTGATATAAATATGAACTTGATTGAACAAAACATGCATGTATTGTATAACATAATGTCCTAGGAGTGTCATCTGATGAAGATCATCAAAGGTTAGTGCTGCATTTAGCTGTGGTTTTGGTTTTTGTGACATATATGCTTGCTTTGAAAATGGCTGTGTGATTATTTTTAGCAGGGTACTCTCCTGGCATAATCTAATGTTTTGCTTTCGCTGTAAAGCCTTTTTGAAATCGGACAATGTGGTTAGATTAAAGAGAGTCTTGTCTTTAAAATGGTGTAAAATAGTCATATGTTTGAGAAATTGAAGTTATAGCATTTTTGAGGTATTTGTATTTCGCGCCACGCGATTCCACTGGCTGTTGACTAGGGTGGGACGCAAGCATCCCACCTAGCCCATAGAAGTTAAGTCAATCCAAACCTTATGACATTCAATTTACTTGAGTTATTGAAACTAGAAACTCACCCAAGATCATTTTAAATCCTCCATGATCAAGATCAGCAAGAACGAGTTACTTGTCTAAATTGGAATGATAGAAGTCAGCAAGATCAAGTCATGAATCCTTCAAAATACAATCTCTAACCAAACATGAGTTATGTCATGAGTTATCTAAGACGAGATGGTAGTGTTTTTATTATGAATAAGTTGTTGTTGTTATAATCATATTGTTTTGGATGTAATGTATTTGTACTTTGTATTGTTTTAGTGAATATTTGTATTTGTATTGTGGTTGTGTAGTTGCCCTTACTTGCCCTGGGACTACGGGTGCAAATTAGCTTTTGGCTAACTCTGGCACATTTATATGCATTATTATCATATTGATGTTGATTAATGTGCACTGTCCCTGTAAATAAAATAAAATAAAAGTAATTTACTGTGTAAGTGAATAATGCTGGTAAGAATCATGGAAAAGCATGTGAAATCATGGAAAAGCATGTGGAATCATGGAAAAGCATGTGAATTCATGGAAAAGCATGTGGAATCATGGAAAAGCATGATCATGGAAAAGCATGTGGAATCATGGAAAAGCATGTGAAATCATGGTAAAGCATGTAAAATCATGGAAGCATGTGATATCATGGAAACGCATGTGAAATCATGGAAAAGCATAATCATGGAAAAGCATGTGAAATCATGGAAGCATGTGAAATCATGGAAGCATGTGAAATCATGGAAAAGCATGTGAAATCATGGAAAATTAAACATCTTATACTGGTGATCAAACACATTCCTAAAATGAATTATATCATGTATTTGTTTTGATCTTTTTTTTTGTTGTTGCCTAAATGGGAACATGATAACTAAGGAAGTTCTAATATGGATGCCGTGTTTTTAGATCAGCCAACTCATGAGGGCAGTCACGAATGTAATGCAAGTCACAAATACGTAAAATGTAGTCACAAAAGTAATCTGTTGAATCAAAAATGTAGTCACACAAAAAAACATTTGACTACTGTTGTGTTTGCAAAGTAAGAAATATGTTTGTAAAATATTCTGTGTTAACCAGAAAAAACCTGTCTAGCATTTATTTGTTAATCATCATTTGTTTTTGGTAATGACTCCTTTTCTTTTGGATCATGACATATTATATATTTTAAAGGCCCAGTGCAGTTAAAAATGTAATTTTTCTGGGTTTTATTTATATTTCCAAACTGTGAGGTTGAAATAATACTGTGAAATTCTGAAAATGATGATAATTCCATGTAAAATGATGATAATTCCGTGTAAAACTGGTGACATCACCTGGCAGTAAATTAGTTAATAGACCAATAAGAAAGAACGTTCCAAACTTCTCTACCAATAACAGCTAGTTTTCACTTTTTAGAAATCTATTGCCATAATTACTATGCAAATAGAGACAGAAAAAAATGTAGTTTAAACAAAAAAATCCACCCAAACTATTTTGTAGTTTTAGGTTATAAATGACTTCATTCAGCTAATGTCAAACACCCAGAACTGAATAGCGGACTTCATAGAAGTAGGGGGAAACCACTGTTGTTTTTGTTTTAGGGCAGAGGAGCATTGAGCATGTTCTCTTCTATTGTATTTCCTGTGTTGGTTGATTGCAGTAACTTCTTTGTTCTTGTAATATCGCAAATGGACGTGTCATTAAGGCTTCCAGCTTTAAAGATACGGATCAAATTATATTCCGATAGCATCACATTAGGGGCTATTCTCAATGACAAAGATGAGCACGATGAGATATCAATTTACATCACATGTACTTTACATAAACTTTTCAATGTTCATTACATTCTTGCCTTCGTTGTGGCTGTCAACGTGACGTTCTTGCTCTGCAGCTCCAAATTTACTGTAAATATCAGTATCACAGTAGCTACTAGCCAGTTAGCTTGCAAACTTAACTGTTCAACATTGTAAGCAACTTTTCCTCTAAAACATATTAGATAGCTACACTCTTGACAAAACTTTATAACACTCTTGAATAATGTAACAATTCACAAGCGTGTGCAGACAATTAAAGGGTTTATTTTCTCGTTCGTACATTAGCTAAATGTAGCTTGCATTAGCTAAATGTAGCTTGCATTAGCTAAATGTAGCTTGCAATAGCTAAATGTAGCTTGCATTAGCTAAATGTAGCTTGCAAAACCATAAAATAGTCCTTCTTGAAGGGTGAGTGTCGTGCACACAATATGCAAGTTTACAGTAATGTCTCTCGAGAATCGACACCTCTCGATACCTTCATTCTCATCAAAGTGAATGGACCTTTAATTCTAAAGAAATGGTTTAAAGCTGTTCGAAAGGAGGTGTAATTCACAAACAGTCACCTGGAAGAGAAAGGGGATCAATTTGAAACCTTTTTAAAAGTGTTACCAAGCAGGAGGAGCGTGTTTACACATGTGATTATCACTGTGACCTCTGCACCTCACAGGGCTCTTTGTAACACAAACAAAAGAGGCTCCCTGCCGTTTTGGTGGCACTCTTTTGACGCCCCTATCCTTCTCAAGAGAAAGTGGCCACTCACTATTCCTTTTGGAGTGCCTTGCCACTTTCTGAGGTCACATGTTTCCCATTGAGAACAGTTAACTTCCATCAAAACATATTTCCGTAAGCCTTTGATTCAAACCAGAGACAAAGGAGGGGCTTCTTTTTCGAAAGCTTCAGACGGCCCCGTCCAAAAATGATCTGAGCTGAGAGGAATTCTTCTGCGCTTTTCAGCCCTGCCATATCCGTGCCTTCCAGAAGTTTATTAAAGACTATTTTACACTTCATTATTGCTAATGGAGCTCAAAAGCATGAAATTCGGGACCAAGCGTGATGGGAAACGAGAGGAGACATGTTCCCTTTGCGGCCCAGGTCAGGTTTACATATTTATTCCATATGCACCGACAGGGTAAATAAGGCTTTGATTTTTATAGGCCGCTTCAGTGAACCGTCTGTCTGCCCATTTGAATTAGAGGAGCTTTAATCAACCAAATGTTTGACAAATTTGATAATGTCTCCACGGTCTGATGCATTGTCACAGGCCTGCACTTCAAAGGTATCGCTTTCATCCTCCCAGTCAAAATTATTCCTCTTTCTGTCTGCTTTAATTGTCGCCGTACTCAACACAATAGACTAGGTCTGTCAAGGTGCTGCATCGAATTATGAGCAGACCTGGGTTCAAATAGTATTCATTTTCTTTGAAGTACTTCAGCTGCACTTGGTTGAGCAGGCTTGGCGCAATGGAACCAATGGAACAGTCCCAAAAGTGCAAAGCCCGCCCATATGACACTCCCACGCAGGCTCATTCAAAAGTTACATGTATTTAATAGAAAGCAAATACTGTTTGAAACGAAGTCTGGTTATGTGAATGCATTTATTCACCCTTACCCCTACCTTGACTTTATCGTTCAGCTGTTTGGCTGACATAGAGAAATCAGAAATGCATATGGTTTTACAATTAGCCTGTATTAAGGTTATAGCAAATTCATTATATGCAATTACTGTGGATAAATATACTGTAATCACCAAAACTGGCTTTTAACTAGCTTTTATCTAAAGACCTCATGAGGTGGGTGGGACAAACTTTTATTTCCTTAAATGATTTCATATTTACCTTATATTAGTCTAACTTGTTAGAAACCCTTTACATGTAAATAGGAATTAACCTAACCTCCAAGTGTTCCAACTTACTCTCCATTTAAATGTCCACATTTGGATTCAATGAGCGATATTCTATTCTTATGTAAAAAAAAAGGCTTGGCAAAGCTTTCCGAGTATGGCACTATAGGACGGAGATGGAATTAAACGTGTGAAAAGTATGAGCTTGCCAAATGCAAATTTCAAATCTATTGAGAGCAAACCTTTTGACTGATCCAAAATTAATTTGTTTTGCATCTCAATTTTGACAGATTGTGGATAAAATTGGTTTGACATACTGAGAATGCCTGTGCACCTGCACGCCTGTGATTTGAAGTAAAACCTGCTGCTGTTTTTTCAAGACAAATAGAACATGCAGGTATTACACTGAACAAAGTACATTTACTAATAGTACATGTATATATTATAATGCACAAAGTCATTTACATAGACAACAATATACTGCAGCACAACAGTTTATCTGCTAGCACCCAAGCTAACTGGCTAACGTTCGCAAGCTGGCTAGCTACTTCCTGGCACAAATGAGAGAAAAATCTCACTCTGCCCATTTTACTTGGCCTAGCAGAGCTGGTTAGGGTGCTTTCATGTTATCCAGAGCGTTGGTGACTGTAACTGTGCTGCTGGCAACAATTTAATTACACTTTAACTGAAATTTACTGACACCAGCTATATTCAAGGGGTGTTGAGAGTTCTTACATTCATCAGTTATTCTGCGCTCTGGCACACTCAGATGAGAGTTGTCACATCTTCTCCGGCCACACCCCCTAGTGGTCATCCGGTGTCTGCTTTGACCTGCAGCCATTCCCCCAGTACTCTCTCTCTCTCTCCCCCTCCCTTTCTGTTTGTGTGTGGTTGGAGACAAGTGTGCTGGAGTCAGAGCAGATCCCTACCAGCTGCAACTCGTTCCATTATCAAGACCTCTACAAATACTCAGTTCTGCCACTTCCACTCTGCCAGTTCGTAATCTCTGCTCAGTCAGTTTATGCTTCTTGCCATTATTATTATTATTATTATTATTGTTATTATTATTATTATTATTATTATTATTCAAGATCCTGTTTCCCTGCTTGATGCTGTTTATCCTCTTCATTGCAGTTTTGCCGCCCTGTTTCTGGCTCCTGTTTCCTGTTCCACATCTCACCACCCTGCTACCCTGTTCTGGAATCACCACTCACTTGGATTCCCCTCCGGACCTGTTTAACCCTGTCCCAACCCAGCACACTCCAACCTCAGCCTCCACATCTGGTTTCCTACAACTCATCCAAGCTTCCCCGGATCTGCACTCCATATCTCCCTGTTACAATAAATACCTTGGTTCATTCATCTTGGTTTCCTCGTCTAAGTCCGCTCTTGGGTTCCCCTGTGCCGCTCCAAGTAACGAGTGATCTAAAACCAGAGTAGACAGCCAGAGTTAATTTACAATTATTATTATTATTAACCCTAAAACATGGTCCAGCTAGCAAGTGAGAATTTTCTGCTGCTGAAAGAATCGGCCACAATTCCTGTTGTATTCAGAAACACAAGCTAGCAACATCAAAGCAAACAGACCCACCTGTGTTTTCAAATATGCACTACTGTGCATCGTCAGCTGTTGCATGGACAGACGGATAACCAGGAGCCAATACATGAAACATTAGGCTACACTTTCATTAATTAGGCTACACTTTCATTCTGAATTACTTTCATTTATGAGTCCATTTTTTTTTTATGAGAAGGATATACAGTCAATATTTGTTTGTGTAGGCGTGGATGGAACAGATATGCCTAGATTGTGCATCAGAGTAATTATCCATATGCGTCATAATTACCTGGAGAAATCTGACCTGTAATTTGTAAACACTGCTGTATTTATAATTCGTAAAAAATTCATTTTGAAAATTCACATAAAATGTAGTTAATTCAATTGAATTCACTCTCCATTATTACCATACCGCAAATGCCAGCCAGCAACTTTTCTAGCTTGCTAGCTAGCTAAACGGTTTGCATGATCACCTAGCTAGCTAAACACTTGGTCAAAGACAAAAGGGGTGAGCTATGAGTATCTTTGACTCGACAACAACCTTCCATCTGTGACTTGACATTGCACTGCCTTTAGAATAGAACAGCAACCTGTATGTAAATCAATCCCAAATTCCTTTTTTTATTTAACTAGGCAAGTCAGAGAAGAACAAATTCTTATTTTCATTGACAGCCTACAGTGTGTTAACTTCCTTGTTCCAGGGAAGAACAACAGCATTTTACCTTGTCAGCACAGGGATTTGATCTTGCAACCATTTCGGTTACTAGTCCAACACTCTAACCACTAGGCTACCTGCCGCTCGGCCTTAGACCTCCCCTTAAGATACAAACTGTATTAATCGACACAAAATAGCATGCTGTCAAATCAAAGGCACACCTTCGATATGAAGTGTTTATTTTTTACAAAAATGAAAATGTGTCAGTTTGTCACGAGGTTTGAGTAATAACGTGTTTAGCTACTTAAGATATTGGCTTGAATGTAGGTTTTGCCTTTAGAAGTCAAGAAAATATACAACTGCTGACATGTAAATGCTCAACGTGTGTTTTTTTATGTCCGTTTTTATCCTTTTAAGGTAAGCCAGAGCTCCAAAGACAATTTTCCACTCTGTATAAACTAAATGGACAATACAGTTTTCCACTCTGTATAAACTAAATCGACAACACAGTTTTCTTGCTCATTTGTTTGGTTTAAGTCAACATCATTCATCAGGTGACCTCTGGCTTGCGGTCCATTTTGCGATGTTACATCTCCATTGACTGACTGCGGGAAATCAACCATGGCCTCGAGGAGAGATCCGAGTTACCTCACTGGAGCAATAGATGGGTGCCACATCCCCATCACACCCCCCCAGCACAACCCAGCAGGTTTCTTCAACAAGAAGGGGTCTGTGGTGCTCCCAGGGACAGTTTACCAACTTGGTCGGTAAGAGAAAAGTTACAATGTAAAAATTACAGCATTCAAATTTCCCTCACAATTAAAAATAGATAAAAGTTTTGTCAGCAGATTTTCTTACACTATCCCTAGCTTTTCATACAGGCTACATTTCAGCTGAATTAACATTTTGTTATGTTCCTCAAATTAGTCAAATAAATGTAGCCTGTAGAGGGGAGACGCTGGGCTAGCGTAGCATAGCATAGCAGGGCCTGGATACTGTTGTAATAATGCAGATGTAGGGGACTGAACGCACCGATTCTGCATGTTTTTCTGCTGCCTATTAAGAAAAACGAGATTTGGGTCTTACGGGGTGTGGTTCGATGTGGGTGTGTTATGTTGGCATATCGTACAAGGCAGTTACTGTTGTTTGTATCTCGAGTCACCGTAGCAACAACATAGCCACTACCACTCCCTCAAAATAGTCAGAACTAATCTAAGATCAATCAAGAAATCTGTAATTTTGAGGTCTTGGTTTGCAATTTTACACCTAGCTAAGGTGTTTGGTGCAGTATTTCTCCCATAAGAAAATGTGCATGAAAACTATATTCAGTGCACTACAGACAGTATCTAGTCAGCTGCTGCTGCTGGCTGTGCTCAGGACTGATTTCTGAGAACATGTCTACAACATCATCATCGGTAAGCTGTCCAACTATTGTAAATAAAGCACAAGCTACACACTGTTTATCATCAGTGACCAAAATCACAAGCTAGCAAGCTATTTTCCATCTCTGTGTTTGTCAATGAAGCTAGCTAATAGTAGCTAGCAGGCACATTGAGCAGCCAGGCCACAATTAGCTTATCAAGTCACTGGCGAGTGGCGATGCGTGTGCTTCAGTGCTGTTTGGTTGTTTACAACTTTTTTACTATCTATTACCAGACTGTGTCTCTCAGTGTTTCATAATGAATTGTTACTAAGCAGGTCACGTGAAAACAAGATGGTCGCGAATGGGTTTTGAATTTTGGAATATTGATATGTGGCAGTTGGGATGCAAGTGCATGTCATCTCAATTCTAATTTTGCCCCAAAAACAGTGGCAAACTAGAGGGATCCCTACCAAACACAGCAGCAAGTGGCCGCTCCATAAAGAACTTTCAACATAATATTGGCGACGTGTTTTCTTATGTAAACAAGTCTGAGTTGCTGTGTAATAGGCAGGTCTGTCTCACTGTCTGGAGGTTCTGCGATTGGATAGAGCGCAATCAGCGCAGCTGACATCTCAGTGCATGACAATTCTCCCTAGGCGTTACCATGTCATTTTAGTGGGCATGGTTGTAACCCAACCATCATGTACTGTAGGTCGTGCCGACCTCAGTTACACAAATCTCACAAAACTCTGGTTTGGAATATACTGACTTTAATTATCCTACATACACGCTTTAGTCAATTTTGGCACTGGAATACGAGTTTGACTAATGTCGATGTCACATAGGTCATTTGCAACAAGATAAGTCAGGGTTTTTTTGCGTTCAGTTGCTCTTTAATGGTGTTTGTCTTGGTAATTTTAGTGTGTTCAGGTAGTTGGACACGCCTTCTATTTGGCACACCTGAACTTAATGAGTCTCCTTGAAATATGTGTCTATTCGAACAGTTTGGGAGAAATGTTTGTGGAAAGAGTTAGACATGCTTTAATGCAGGAAGATTCTAGATTCTTTCTACATTTTAGAACCTTTAGCATTGTATTGTTTTGTAACTTATTTTTAAACCCATCTGTTTTATCATTAAAAAAAAGTATATATTTTGACAATGTGTCCAGCTACCATTTTAACCTCCTAGCGTGCAGGGGGTACAGCCAGTATCGTCACACCGGGGAGTACTGAATTCGAGGGTGGCTGGCGACCCACCAGGGTTTGAGGTTAGCATTGTGAACACAACCTTTTTTTGTGTTCCTTACTTAAGGAACCAAAAGGTTTACACTTTTTTTTCCAAATGCTATTTGTCAGCTTTTTCCCATGAGCGTGGCACACAACACATAGTCGTTATGCTAACACAACCAGTTGACCAGCATGATTATTTCCTGTAAGAAATTCAACATCAGCCAATCAAAGATCTTAGACAGTATAGCCACCAACCAATGGCATTTTTTTTTTTTAAATAGGTCAACTAGGCCACCAGAGGGATAATGCAAACCTCCAAATTCAAGGTGTAGGTTGTTCTGCTTGGTCTGTAACAAGTAAAATGTGCCAATATACAGCATCACACTTAACCAGCATGGCTACCACAGCATTCTGCAGCGATAAGCCATCCCATCTGGTTTGCGCTTAGTGGGACTATCATTTGTTTTTCATCAGGACAATGACCCAGGCTGTGTAAGGGCTATTTGACCAAGAAGGAGAGTGATGGAGTGCTGCACCCAACCTCAACCCAATTGAGATGGTTTGGGATGAGTTGGACCGCAGAGTGAAGGAAAAGCAGCCAACAACTGCTCAGCATATGTGGAAACTCCTGCAAGACTGTTGGAAAAGTATTCCAAGTGAAGCTGGTTGAGAGAATGCCAAGGGAAAGGGTGGCTACTTTGAAGAATCTAAAATATAACATATATTTTGATTTGTTTAACACTTTTTTGGTAACAACATGATTCCATATGTGTTATTTCATAGTTTTGATGTCTTCACTATAATTCTACAATGTAGAAAATAGTAAAAATTAAGAAAAATTTAAGAAAAATACCCTTGAATGAGTAGGTGTATCCAAACTTTTGACTGGTACTGTATTTTACATGATGTACCCTTTACTAGGCTACTAACGTTAGTCAACATTTAACGGCACATTTCCGGATATGTAACAATTCAATGTTTTTTACTTATCCATGTGCTTTTTAAGGAAAAGAAGATAAGAGGTTTATACAACATGTACATTTATATTAATTCGCACATGGTAAAAACCTGTCTGAGACTGATGTTCTTGTTAAATAGCAGGAAAGTACACTTTTAATTATGAATGTTAAATAACAGGAAAGTCCCCTTTTAATTATGAATGTTAAATAACAGGAAAGTACCCTTTTCATTATGAATACCAGGTGGTGTCATCTGCTAAATTGGTGTACTCAAATGAGTCCCCTTAGCAACAGACTTGTTTATTTTTTATTAGAAAAACTGTGTTTGTCTGCAAGGCTGAAGAAAGACACAGCTTCTAATTATTAAATGTATTCTATATCTTCATAATTTGGCCAGTGGTTTTAGTAACATTGATTAGCACATCGTGCTGACTCCATTTGATTTCTGTTATTAAGAACGCTTCAATGACAAAGTGTTCTATCACATCCAACTACGGCAACTTTTTTAATTGGACAATGCAGAATTTGTTACGAAAAAAAAAAAAAAAAAAAAGTTCAACCAAGAGTTTTGACCCTTCCTGTTCATGCTGGACCCGCTGCATTTGGAGATACAGTTTACCATAGTTTCCTAGCTTGTAGACTATACAGGCTTTTTGTAAAGGACTCCTTTGTAATATCACATTGACTCTTTTTCCTCTGCCTCCACTGCAGAGTAAAAGAGTAATGCCAGCGTGGACTTTAATGACATTTCCATATTCTACCCTCCCACTGTACCATTTGAATATCTGATACAGAAACGGTATAAATAATGTGTATCAAGCGCTCAGCAGCTTACCCTCCGTACCCCCACAGTAAATCTTTCTCTTTCTTTAATTACAACATTTGCCAACGAAGGACCGCCACACACAACAAGGTGAGTCCAAAAATGTCATATATATATATATATATATATATATATACATATATATGTTTTAAGATGACCACCATAATTCCTGTCCCCAAGAACTCTAAGGCTTTTATGTTCTATGCCACAATGATTACCACCCTGTAGCACTCACACCTATAATCATGAAGTGCTTTGAGAGGCTGGTTATGGCACACTTTTACTCCATCATCCAGGACACCCTAGACCCGCTCCAATTTGCACACCGCCCCAACAGATCCATAGATGACGCAATCTCAATTGCACTCCATACTGCCCTCACCCACCTAGAAAAGAGGAATAGATAAGTGAGAATGCTGTCCATTGACTACAGCTCAGCGTTCAACACCATTGTCCTCTCCAAGCTCGTCACCAAGACCCTGGGACTGAACGCCTCCCTCTGCAACTGGATCCCTGGACTTTCTGACGGGCCAACCCCAGGTTGTGAGAGTAGGCAACATCACCTCCGCCACGCTGACCCTCAACACGGGGGGGGGGGTCCACAGGGGTGTGTGCTTAGTCCTCTCCTGTACTCCCTGTTCACCCACAACAACATCTCCCTCAACGTCAGTAAGACAATGGAGCTGATTGTGGACTACAGGAAACGGGAGGGGTGAGCACACCCCCATCCACATCGACCGGGCTGAAGTTGAGACGTTTGAGACCTTAAATATCCTCTTTATTGCAATTACTGAAGAATTAAAATGGTCCACACACAAGCGCAAAGTCATGAAGAAGTCCCGACAGCGCCTCTTCCACCTCAGGAAGTTGAAAAAGTTTGGCATGGGCCCTCAAATCCTCAAAAGGTTCTACAGCTGTACCATTGAGAGCATCTTGACTGGCTGCATCACTGCTTGGTATGGCAATAGCACCGCCATTGATAACATGGTGCTACAAAGGATGGTGCGGACAGCCCAGTACATCACTTGGGCCGAGTTCCCTGTCATCCAGGACCTCTATATCAGGCGCTGTGAAAGGAAGGCCCAGAAAATCGTGAAAGACTCCAACCAACCAAGCCATAGTGTTCACTCGGCAAGCAGTACCGGTTCATCAAGTCTGACACCAACAGATTCCTGAACAGTTTCTATCCCCAAGCTATAAATACAGTAGCTAAATAAATAGCTAACAAAATGGCTACATGGACAATCTGAGTTGACCTAACCCTAATCCTTGTATTTAATTGTATTTTTGCACTGTCTCTATGCACACTCACAGGGCCCTACACATTCACACACACTGACACTCCAACACACACACAAACACTCACTTCACAACACATAATATGCACATACACTACCGTTCAAAAGTTTGGGGTCACTTAGAAATGTCCTTGTAAAGAAAAGTACATTTTTGTCCATTAAAATAACATCAAATTGATCAGAAATACAGTGTAGACATTGTTAATGTTGTAAATGACTATTGTAGAGGATTTTTTATGGAATATCTACATAGGTGTACAGAGGCCCATTATCAGCAACCATCACTCCTGTGTTCCAATGGCTCGTTGTGTTAGCTAAGCCAAGTTTATAATTTTAAAAGGCTAGTTGATCATTACAAAACCCTTTTGCAATTATGTTAGCACAGCTGAAAACTGTTGTTCTGATTAAAGAAGCAATAAAACTGGCCTTCTTTAGACTAGTTGAGTATCTGGAGCTTCAGCATTTGTGGGTTGATTAAAGGCACAAAATGGCCAGAAACAAAAAACTTTCTTCTGAAACTCGTCAGTCTATCCAATTTGTAAGTCGCTCTGGATAAGAGCGTCTGCTAAATGACTTAAATGTAATGTAAATGTATTCTTGTTCTGAGAAATGAAGGCTATTCCATGTGAGAAATTGCCAAGAAACTGAAGATCTCGTACAACGCTGTGTACTACTCCATTCACAGAAGAACGCAAACTGGCTCTAACCAGAATAGAAAGAGGAGTGAGAGGCCCCGGTGCACAACTGAGCAAGAGGACAAGTACATTAGAGTGTCTAGTTTGAGAAACAGACGCCTCACAAGTCCTCAACTGGCAGCTTCATTAAATAGTACCCATTAAATAGTACCCGCAAAACACCAGTCTCAATGTCAACGGTGAAGAGGCGACTCCGGGATGCTTGCCTTCTAGGCAGAGTTGCGAAGAAAAAGCCATACCTCAGACTGGCCAATAAAAAGAAAAGATTAAGATGGGCAAAAGAACACAGACACTGGACAGAGGATCTGTAGAGTTGGTCCAGGAGAAGAATGGGAGCTCCACAAATATAATAAAATAAAATTTCATTTTATTGGTCACATACACATGGTTAGCAGATGTTAATGTGAGTGTAGCGAAATGCAGTAATATCAATGTAGTAATATCTAACAAGTAATCTAACAAATTCACAAATACAGGTGTGCCAAGCTTGTAGCATCATACACATGATGACCCGAGGCTGTAATCGCTGCCAAAGGTGCTTTAACAAAGTACTGAGTAAAAGGTCTGAATACTTATGTAAACGTGATATTCAATTTAACATTTTTAATACATTTGGAAAAAAAAATGTTTGCTTTGTCCTTTTGCGGTATTATGTGTAGATTGATGAGGGAAAACAACAATGTAATCAATTTTAGAATAAGGCTGTAATGTAACAAAATGTGGAATAAGTCAAGGGGTCTGAATAGTTTCTGAATGCACTGTATATGATGTCTGTATAGAAAGTATGGACCCTATGGCCCCTCTTCTGGTTAAACGAATCTCTGGGACTTCCCTCTGACCCTATGGCCCCTTTCCTGGTTAAACAAATCTCTGGGACTTCCCTCGGGCCCTATGGCCCCTCTCCTGGTTAAACAAATCTCTGGGACTTCCCTCGGGCCCTATGGTCCGTCTCCTGGTTAAGCCAGTTCACATGCGATGAGAAGCAAGTACAGCATATTACCAGTCTCAAGAGGGTTTTACCCCCTTCTGTTGTATTTAGGATTGAGATATTTCATCATGATCTAGGGATTTGGATGCTCTGTGAATCCATCTCTGTCTGTTTCAGGCCTTTTGGAAACTATTTTCTATTTTCTCTATCAGAGAAAAGGAGTCAGCTTGCAATTTGTGGGGTTTGGTGCATATTACATCTAATTGAATTACTTATCCAATCCCTCTAGGTGCCCACCCCCTTTTAAACATTGTGTCACCATTGGAAGCCTTCCCTTGGTGTGTTAGGAGGACAGTTATTCAATAAAGCCCTTATTAAAGCCACACAACCTATACACCCTAATTGTTTTTGCCCTGCTTTAAAAAAGGGGGGTTTTATTAAAGAGGAAAATAAACATCTCTGAGCCTAGCGGCTCTTCAGTAGAAAAGGACCTGGCCATGTTTGCGTTTCGCCAAGATGGTGGAAATTATCTGGAGGCGGTCTCTCCGTTGAATGCCTACAGACAGTTTTCCAACTACGGAAAACAGACAGGAAAAAAATAAAGAAAAAGGATTGGGGGAGTCTACCATGTACAAAGGGCAGCGTTATTAAAATTCCCCTTTTGACTACAAAATATGAATTTTACACGGCCCATATGTCAATCGTGAAAGTGGTACAGATGATGTAACAATTATAGGGTTTTGTGAGGGCGAGGATGGAGGTGCTTCCTGTGTTGGCGTCCTAGATTGAAACCAAGTTTCAGGTCCACTCCAGGTCTCAATATGGATGGTCATTTGATAGAACCATTTCCTGTCTTTAAAAAAAAATTAAAAAAAATCATTATTGTTTCTTCTCCGTGTGAACGTCAAAAAAAGCTTTGGTTTATGGAGGGGTTGTAGCCTAAACAAAGTTGTCCGTTCCCCCTTCCCCACCCATGCTCGTAGACCATATCAAGGCCTTAGCTGACTGCTATAGGGGATCATTAATATATTAGAGCGATATCATGCCTGGGGTCTCACACCCAGTGGACACAAAGTCAACATATAGCCTAACCTTTTCTCTGGCCTGAACCACTTACAGATAGGGGGGGGGGGGGGGGCATGTCTCCCACCACAGGATGAAGAAAGGAAAAGGCGATCAGAGCGAGGAAAAACCAGGAAGGTGAACAGCAACCTTTACTGGGGAAGGAAAGGAATAACAGTTTTTCCTGGATGTTTATTTGAATAGAACAAGGAGAGGTCACTGGAGGATTTAGGGAGTAATGAAGTCAAGCTGAAATAAAATAGATCTCCTAGCGACTCTGGTCACCATGCTGCCAGGAAGGCCACCCCCAACTGGGATCGGATGCCATGGCAACGTAAACACCACATTCTCTGCCAAAAGGCAATATAACGTCAAGAGAGCATTATGGGTTTTGTGGTTTTGACTGATTGAATCTGTAGTTTTCTCATGTTTTGTTTTACTGACACTTTTTTACCTCTGTCTCCCAGGAGGACGGCTCAGATAGGAGGACGGCCATGTATACTCAAATTAAACGTGGCTCAATGATATTGCTAACATTTCTATTCTGGCTTTCATTTCACCTACATTACCTTGCTGTTCAGACTGTACAAAGCTTCAGTTTGACAAGTATTAACAAACAACATCTGCAACCGAATAACTCCTGATAATCCAACGTTTACCGTTACCCCTCCATCTGTACTCCTCCGAATAACTCCTGATAATCCAATGCTTACCGTCACCCCTCCATCTGTACTCCTCCTAATAACTCCTGATAATCCAATGCTTACCGTTACTCCTCCATCTGTAGTCCTACTACGCTTACCTTTACCCCTCCATCTGTACTCCTCCTAATAACTCCTGATAATCCAACGTTTACCGTTACCCCTCCATCTTTACTCCTCCGAATAACTCCTGATAATCCAACGCTTACCTTTACCCCTCCATCTGTAGTCCTACTAATAACTCCTGATAATCCAACGCTTACAGTTACCCCTCCATCTCTACTCACCTGTTTCCTCTTTCTCTTCAACCCACACTTGGCCTTGTCAGAGCTATTCTCATGTCCTTCACTCAAAACTCGTCTCAAGTTTTGTTTTGCAGGTTGAACAGATGATTAATTAGATGTTAAGGTCTCCATTGTGAACTTTAAGTGGCAGTTTGTTGTATTTGCTTAATGAATGGGGTTGGTAGAGATCAAAGAGGAGAAATGACAGGGGTGAATGTAGAAGAAGGTTCTGGTTTGTTTCGCCTAATTGCTGTCTGGCAAGGAAAAAAATGTAATCAAGTCAAGTTTGGAAAAGTTCACGCTCGGTTACAGACGTGGTCAGGGGAGGTTTAGTTTTGTACATTCTTAATTCGTCAAAAGCCAGATTAATGTGCTTTTGGCACCTGTGTTTAATTTGTCAATTTCTGCTAGCTTTGAAGGTTCATCATTTTCCCATTACTCTACCGTTGGAACCGGGGGTCAGGCATTTGAATTTGTAGGGACATGTTCAAATGGTATTACTCTACAGTACTGTTGGAACCATACGATTACCATACAATTAAGAAGTATAAGAGTGTATTACATTAATACTGATTTAATACAGTATTCGAAAAAAAGGTTCTGGGTAGAACCAAAAAGGGTTCTAGTGCTTGTTTTAATACGTAAACGGCACTCAGAAAGGTTCTATCTAGAACCCTTTTGTAGGCTTCTTTAATCAGAACCCCAGGGATCTTCTTCACTGAACCAAAACTGGTTCCATATAGAATCCCTATGTTTGGAACACCATATCTATGTTTAAGGGCCATTGGCGGTCGGTGGAGTTTAAGACGAGGGAGGACGCAACATTGTTTGTAGGAGCATGGCCTTATTTCTATTACAGCATATTGGATGACTGTCATTCATATTCCATTCACCCAGCTCAATGTAACATTGATAGGTTTAGGCTACTACATGATACTCAAATTTTCACTGTACCCATCATGAGGTTACTACAACCTAGCCTATGAATTAAGTATACAATGTAGGTGCACAGGTCAAGATAACATTTTGAGTAATCTAGTTGACAGACGTTGACACATTTTAATCCGCACTGAGCGAAAGGCTAGAGCTGCCGCTTCCAAGGAGCGGGACACAAATCCAGACACATGAAATACTGCTATGCCCTCTGACGAAACATCAAACATGCAAAGCGTCAATATAGGACTACTGTAAGCTTGAATCCTACTACACAGGCTCTGATGCTTGTCGGATGTGGCAGGGCTTGCAAACTATTATGGATTACAAAGGGAACCCCAGCCGTAAACTGCCTAGTGACGCAAGCCTTCCAGACGAGCGAAATACCTTCTATGCTCGCTTTGAGGCAAGCAACACTAAACCATGCAAGAGACCACCAGCTGTTCCGGACGACTGTGGGATCACGCTCTCCGTGGCCGATGTAAGTAAGACCTTTAAACAGGTCAACAGACAGTTTACGAGGAAGCGTACTCAGAGCATGCGCTGACCAACTGGCAAGCGTCTTCACTGACATTTCAACCTCTCCCTGACTGAGTCTGTAATACTGTCATGTCCTGACCAGTATAAGGGGCTATTTGTTATTGTAGTTTAATCAGGGCATGGCAGGGGTGTGTTTGTTTTGTGTTGTCGGGATTTTTGGGTATTGTTCTATGTTTTGTATTTCTATGTTTTTTCTATGTTGTGTATTTCTTTGTGTTGGCCTGGTATGGCTCTCAATCAGGGACAGCTGTACATCGTTGTTGCTGATTGGGAGCCATACTTAGGTAGCCCTTTTTTCACCTGTTTTTTGTGGGAAGTTGTTTTTGCACTGCTGTGGTTAGCCTGCAAAACTGTTTAGCTGTCGTTCGTTTTTTTCTTGTTTTGTGTAGTGTTCTAATAAAGTTAAGATGAGCATTCACATACCCGCTGCACCTTGGTCTACTCAATACAACGGCCGTTACAAATACCTACATGTTTCAAGCATACCACCATAGTCCCTGTGCCCAAGAACGCCAAGGTAACATTCCTAAATGACTACCGCCACAGAGTACTCACGTCTGTAGCCATATACAGTTGAAGTCAGAAGTTTACATAAACTTAGGTTGGAGTCATTAAAACTTGTTTTTCAACCACTCAACAAATTTCTTGTTAACAAACTATAGTTTTGGCAAGTCGGTTAGGACATATACTTTGTACATTTCCAACAATTGTTTACAGACAGATTATTTCACTTATAATTCACTGTATCACAATTCCAGTGGGTCAAAAGTTTACATGCACTAAGTTGACTGTGCCTTTAAACAGCTTGGAAAATTCCAGAAAATGATGTCAGGGCTTTAGAAGCTTCTGATAGGCTAATTGACATAATTTGAGTCAATTGCAGGTGTACATGTGGCTGTATTTCAAGGCCAACCTTCAAACTCAGTGCCTCTTTGCTTGACATCATGGGAAAATCAGAAGAAATCAGCCAAGATGCCAGAAAATAAATTGTAGACCTCCACAAGTCTGGTTCATCCTTGGGAGTTTTGAGTGAAGGACATGAGACAAAAAATAACTGTTTGACCATAATGACCATCATTATGTTTGGAGGAAAAAGGGGGAGGCTTGCAAGCCGAAGAACACCATCCCAACCGTGAAGCACGGGGGTGGCAGCATCATGTTGTGGGGGACTGGTGCACTTCATAGAATTTATGGCTTCATGAGGTAGGACAATTATGTGGATATATTGAAGCAACATCTCAAGACATCAGTCAGGAAGTTAAAGCTTGGTCGCAAATGGGGCTTCCAAATGGACAATGACACCAAGCATACTTCCAAAGTTGTGGCAAAATGGCTTAAGGACAACAAAGTCAAGGTATTGGAGTGGCCATCACAAAGCCCTGACCTCAATCCCATAGAAAATATGTGGGCAGAACTGAAAAAGCGTGTGCAAGCAAGGAGGCCTACAAACTGGACTCAATTACAACAGCTCTGTCAGGAGGATTGGGACAACGTTCACCCAACCTATTGTGGGAAGCTTGTGGAAGGCTACCCGAAACGCTTGACCCAAATGAAACAATTTAAAGGCAATGCTACCAAATACTAATTGAGTGTATGTAAACTTCTGACCCACTGGGAATGTGATGAAAGAAATAAAAGCTGAAATAGGTCATTCTCTCTACTATTATTCTGACATTTCACATTCTTAAAATAAAGTGGTGATCCTAACTGACCTAAGACAGGGACTTTTTACTAGGATTAAATGTCAGGAATTGTGAAAAACTGAGTTTAAATGTATTTAGCTAAGGTGTATGTTAACTTCTGACTTCAACTGTAGTTCTTTGAAAAGCTGGTCATGGCTCACATCAACACCATCATCCCAGAAACCCTAGACCCAGTACAATTTGCATTCCGCACAGACAGTTCCAAAGATGACTCAATCTCTAATGCACTTCACACTGCCCTTTCCCACCTGGACAAAAGGAACACCTACGTAAGAATGCTGTTCGTTGACTACAGCTCAGCAATTCAACACCATAGTGCCCTAAAAGCTCATCACTAAGCTAAGGACCCTGGGACTAAACACCTCCCTCTGTTCAGGTATATGTTTATCCATGTTTCGTTCCGTTCGCTTTCGGCGGAACGAATACACCCCTGATCACACGCAAACAAAGTTCACTTTCATAGCAGACACATACAAACAGCATGAACATTTTGCTGGTGGTATAATTCCTTCTCGCATCTATGCTCTCTCCTCCTCTCACCTTTTCCCTTCGCTTGTGGACTTTAAAAAACAACACATCAGATGTCAGTGACTAGGCGAAAAAACCTTATCATAACCGCTAACCACTACACATAGCCTACATCACTGTCACCATATTAGCTAGCGACATTAGTAACGTCATAGTCAACAAGTAGAACTAACGTGTTAATAAACTAAACTATCTAACTAAGCTAAATTCATGCAGCATATCGTACAGTCATCAAACAATGTATTAAATTAATGAAACCAAAAGCTTAACTTGACTTGGAAGAGTTCCAGCGTTAGATAGCCATAGCCAGCTAGCTAACATAGCATCCCTCTCTGTTTGATCCGGGTGTTTGAGTAGGCTAAACTAGCTAGCTGTATTCACTTGCTAAGTGAAAGTGCATTTTTTTTTAACAAAATAAAGCTCCCTCTCACTCTTGCTTCTCCTTCATTTTTTAAGAAATGTATTTGAAACTATTGTCTTTCTCTTTCAGTAAACTACTCACCACATGTTGTGCACTGCAGTGCTAGCTAGCTGTAGCTTATGTTTTCAGTACTAGATTAATTATCTGATCCTTTGATTAGGTTAACAACATGCCAGTTCATGCTGGAAGAGCTCTGATAGGTGGGAGGATGTCCTCCGGAAGTCATCATAATTACAGTGTAAGTCTATGGAAGGGGGTGAGAACCATGAGCCTCCTATTGAATTCAATGTACCCAGAGGAGGACGGAAACTAGCTGTCCTTCGTCTACACCATAGTTCTTCCCTACAGAGTGATGTTGAGGCTACTGTAGACCTTCATTGCAAAACATTTTTAATCAACTATTTGGTGATGTGAATATATTTAGTACATATTTGACCATTCACAGTGAAATTACTGTATGAGAAAAAAAGTAAGTCTTGGACATAACCCCGACATTTGGGGACCTCTACATAACCCAAACAGACTTCACTCAAACAGTTACAAGGTTGAATATCACACGATAATGCATACACTTAAAAAAAGGAGCTATCTAGAACGTGAAATAGTTATTCGGCTGTCCCCATAGAAGAACCCTTGAATAACCCTTTTTGATATCAGGGGGGACCCTTTCTGGTTCCATCGTAGAACCCTTTTGTGTTCCATCATAGAACCTTATTGCGTTCCATTCCCTTCCACATTCTACATGGAACCCAAAACGGTTCTATGATGGAACCAAAAAGGGTTCTTCTATGGGGACAGCCAAATAACCGTTTTGGAACCTTTTTTTCTAAGAATGAACACAATGCATATGAACAGTGAAATAAGACATTTCAGTGTGACATTTAAGTCTGGATGCATTGGAATTTCATTCGTTTCAAGATCAAAGATGATAAAATAAAAACTACTAGGGGCCATCTCCCGTTCATCCCGGTCAACTCTTCTTTGTCCTGCTGATAGCTGCTTTAATGAGCACATTTCCACGAGATAAGTCATACCGTTTAAAAAAAAAACCCCACCATAACAGAAAGTTTTGGTACAATTTTATAAATGCCGACAGAGATTTTGTTTGTTTGACATGGTGGGATCTTTTTGTGTCGTTAATATTCATTATGTGAGAAATGGCGGAGGAAACGTCTTTATGCACAAATATTGATATAATAACCATCATTTCGTAGTATACTTGGAGTCACGCGATGATATGGTGTGTGGTCCTCCCACTACAACTCAGGAAACCATGCAGTTTTTTTAGGCTACAGGTTAAGTAAGTTATGATGAACTTCACAGGGTGGTGAAAGTGCCTGGTGATCTTAATGCTCCTTTCCAATAGTGAGGGTCTTATTCTGGTGATATGATGATCGATACTTGACTGCCATTTCAGAAATAAAAATATTCCTGCTCTCACCCATAATAATCTCATCATGAAGACTAGCAGAGCCTACCCGCACTGTATCTGCCAGCTGTTGGCTAGAGCGCACATGCTAAGACCAGAGTCGACACATTTGCTATTTAACCAACAGTTGTGACAAATCTGTGATGGAAACACATTGAACTTTAGATTTTTATTCTGTGCATAAACATCTTCATAAATAAAGTACACTTTCTGTGCATATCACTCACTGATTTTTATCCTCAACAAGGCCGTTTGATGGAAACACATCACTGGTGGAAAAATGTGCATATTTTAGATGAAAATCTCTCGATATAATAGTACAGTAATCAGTTCTTGTTCAAATTTCTCACTGGATTTCTTGGACATTTTCTGTATTTCTACATTTCAGTCATGGAGTTGCATACTGCAATGCTACTGAATGTTTATCAAAGAACACTTATCAATAACAATTAATTTATTCACAACTCAAAGCGTTATTGTTAAATAACTTTCTTCACAAAGAAATTACATTATCATATGAAACAGAGACGAAAACCTACAAACTTTGTGGAGGATGCCTCTACCCTGCCCATCTCTGACACTCCCCGCTCCTTTCTGCAGATCATTAGCAACCCTGTGCTGCATCTGGTCTTTGATTCCTGTGAGGTCTGATGTGTCTGTCATAGCCATGCTAATCCACTGGATTTACCCACAGCCACCTGCTCCTCCACGTCGGTCCCTGGCTCAGCTACAGCTGCAGGCTACAGCGTCACTCTTCAGACTTTTTACATGTGGTGTTCCCCTGCTCAGACGTTGCATCTATCAACCAACAGTTGCCTACCAACGTCATTGACTGGGCCGTCGGTCGCCAGATTGCATACAGTGTAATTTATGTTACCCATAATGTCCCCCTGATGTTTGAGTGCACAGTTTTTTTATTAGTCCTGGGAATGGTTTGTCCAACCAATCGTTGCCTGCCACGTCATCGACTGAGCCGTCAGGCACCAGATTTCTGTAACATGTGATGTGGTTAGTTGATACATAAAATACCTTTCCAGGCTTTGTAAGATCTAGCATGCGTCGGCAATGTCTGAGCAGGGGAACACGGCCACAAACTACTCTTCAAAGCTCTGGAGGATGATGAGGTCACTAGTTTAGGGTACTACTTAAATTTAAGTAGCCTTCTGGGGCGTTTTCCTTGCATGACGACTCATCCTGAATTTAATTCCGCTGCTCAATCGATCGCTCCATATTTTTTTGAAAATATATATATTTAACTAGGCAAGTCAGTTAAGAACAATTTCCTATTTTCAATGATGGCCTAGGAATAGTGAGTTAACTGCCTTGTTCAGGGGCAGAAATGACAGTTTTGACCTTGTCAGCTCAGGGATTTGACCTTGCAACATTTACATTTACAGTTACAAGTCCACCACTCTAAACACTAGGCTACCCTGCCGCCTCTAAACACTAGGCTACCCTGCCGCCTCTGACCTCTAGGCTACCCTGCCACCTCTGACCACTAGGCTACCCTGCCTCCTCTAACCACTAGGCTACCTGCCTCCTCTAACCACTAGGCTACCTGCCTCCTCTAACCACTAGGCTACCTGCCTCCTCTAACCACTAGGCTACCTGCCTCATCTAACCACTAGGCTACCTGGCTCTTCTAACCACTAGGCTACCCTGCCTCCTCTAACCATTTTTTGTCATTTTAGCAGACGCTCTTATCCAGAGCGACTTACAGTAGTGAATGCATACATTTCATACATTTTTTTTTTTCTTCTTCATACTGGCCCCCCATGGGAATCAAACCCACAACCCTGGCGTTGCAAACACCATGCTCTACCAACTGAGCCACAGGGAAGGAACCACTAGGCTACCTGCCTCCTCTGACCACTAGGCTACCCTGCCGCCTCTGACCACTAGGCTACCCTGCCGCCTCTGACCACTAGGCTACCCTGCCTCCTCTAACCACTAGGCTACCTGCCAACTCTAACCACTAGGCTACCTCCCTCCTCTAACCACTAGGCTACCCTGCCTCCTCTAACCACTAGGCTACCCTGCCTCCTCTAACCACTAGGCTACCCTGCCTCCTCTAACCACTAGGCTACCCTGCCTCCTCTAACCACTAGGCTACCCTGCCTCCTCTAACCACTAGGCTACCCTGCCTCCTCTAACCACTAGGCTACCTGCCTCCTCTAACCACTAGGCTACCTGCCAACTCTAACCACTAGGCTACCTCCCTCCTCTAACCACTAGGCTACCCTGCCTCCTCTAACCACTAGGCTACCCTGCCTCCTCTAACCACTAGGCTACCCTGCCTCCTCTAACCACTAGGCTACCCTGCCTCCTCTAACCACTAGGCTACCCTGCCTCCTCTAACCACTAGGCTACCTGCCTCCTCTAACCACTAGGCTACCCTGCCTCCTCTAACCACTAGGCTACCCTGCCTCCTCTAACCACTAGGCTACCTGCCTCCTCTAACCACTAGGCTACCTGCCGCTCCATATATTCAGTCTGAAACCGGCATCTTAGAAGTTGTTGGACCTCAAATTTAGGGGGCATTATACAAAACAAATTAGTCAGAGTATCAAAGTTGATAACATCATAATGTAGGCCAGCTCTAGCCTAACCCATCGGTTTCTGGCACCAATCGGAACGGTCAGAATGTGTTCGTATTCTACAAGATGTCTTGGAGGAAAGCAAATCCAGACTCATGGTGGAGAAGAAACGTTAATGGGCGTGGCATTTGGCCGTAATGATGTGGATGGGTAGTCAGACACAACACAGAGTGTCTTTACATTTTTGGGGGGCATTGAATCTATTCCTGTCGTCCTAAATTAACATAATTAATGTAGACCTATGCTGAAGGGTCCAATGAGAATGTGTTTAAAGATGTGATTACGTCATTAATCAATAATCACGGTTTAAAATATCAGTAGTTGTGTTCCAGGGACCTGTTGCCCTGGAAACTAAAAGCACTGAGTGTCCAAAACATTAAAAACACCTTCCTAATATGGACTTGTCGGGGCATAGACTACAAAGTGTCGAAAGCGTTCCACAGGGATACAGGCCAATGTTGACGCCAGTGCTTCCCACAGTTGTGTCTTGTTGGCTGGATGTCCTTTGGGTGATGGACCATTCTCGATACAGACGGAAGACTGTTGAGTGTGAAAACACAGCAGCGTTGCAGTTCTTGACACAAACCAGTGTGCCCGGCACCTACTACCATACCCCGTTCATCAGCACTGAAATATTTTGTCTTGCCCATTCACCCTCTGAATGGCACACATACACAATCCATGTCTCAGTTATCTAGGCTTAAAAATCCTTCTTTAACCCGTCTCCTCCCCTTCATCGACACTGATTGAATTGGATTTAACAAGTGAGATCAATAAAGGATCATAGCTTTCACCTGGATTCACCTGGCCAGTCTATGTCATGTAAAGTTCATGTTTTTCTGCACTCAGTTGATAATATATTTTCTATATTGTACTTTAACGCTCACAATATATTTTCTAAAATATACAGTGTAGTAATATTATTATATTAGCATGTTACTGTGGAACCCAGCTAACAATTCCAGGGAGGGAGAACGTTTCTGTAATCATTACATACAATGTAATGTCACCTGTAATAGGTCCCGTGTGGCTCAGTTGGTAGGGAGCGGCTCAGTCGGTAGAGAGAGGCTCAGTCGGTAGAGGGCGGCTCAGTCGGTAGAGGGCGGCTCAGTCGGTAGGGAGCGGCTCAGTCGGTAGATCGCGGCTCAGTTGGTAGGGAGCGGCTCAGTTGGTAGAGAGCGGCTCAGTTGGTAGATCGCGGCTCAGTTGGTAGAGGGCGGCTCAGTTGGTAGAGAGCGGCTCAGTTAGTAGAGCATGTTGCTTGCAACGCCAGGGTTGTGGGTTTGATGCCCACGGGAGACCAGTACAGAAAAAAATTACAAAAACGCATCCACTCACTACTGTAAGTCTCTCTGGATAAGAGCGTCTGCTAAATTACTGAAATGTTTTAAATAATGTTCTCTTGATGTTTGGGGGCTCCCGAGAGGCTCAGCGGTCTAAGGCACTGCTAGAGGCGTCACTACAGACCCAGGTTTGATTCCAGGCTGTATTACAACTGGCCGGGATTGGGAGTCCCATAGGGCGGCACACAATTGGCCCAACGTCGTGCGGGTTTGGCCGGGGTAGGCTGTCATTGTAAATAAATTCTTAACTGACTTGCCTGGTTGAATAAAATAAAATAATGTTTGACTGCCTAGCTTTCTATTAGTCCTGGCAAAATTCTAAATATGTTAGTAAGAACCTGTTTGGCAGTAATATTTAGGAGAACATTCCCTTAATATCCAAAAGAACCCCATGTTCTCAGAATTTTAGAAAAGAATGTCCTAGACACTTCCCTAACCTTGCCAACAGACAATGAGCTGTGAATGGATCACTGGTTTACCAGTCAAGGCCTGGATGGGCTCGGCAACAGTTACAAGGTTATGTGTAATAAATACATAAATTGTTGGTAGAACGTTTCCATGAAACGTGTCTAGAATATTAATATCTTATATTCTGGCAACCATGTTCTGTTGTATGTTTGGTGTGACATTGATGAAATAGTATGCTAACCCTTAGAAAATGGGACACAGGAATATTCTTGCAATGTTCAAATGAATGAGGACCTTTTTACTGAAGAATGTGTGTGTTTTCTATGGTGTTTTGTATCTCTGATTTGCATTTCATATTTGTATTGATGTGTACACTCATACAGTATACACTTTTAGTTTTTGTTGTCGTAGGCTACTTGGCTAAAATGCTTTGTCGCTAGCCAAAGTTTTTTTCATGGGCATCGTTAGCTACTTAACATTAGCCTTCTACATCTAGCTACATATTGAACTTCCATCCTCTCAGGCAAAGTGCACAATGTATGAATTTATGGATAGATCAGAATTACCATTATAATCATTGGCCAGTACGTAGATTTAAGTAAAATCACAAGTCTAAATCCCTATCTCCATCCATGGCTAATTTAGGAAAGGGACCATTTTAGCTAGCTAGCTAGCCACAGGAGGACAACAGCACAACGAGATGCAACAATTCAAGTTGTTTCTGTCAGTGACGTGTTGCTCTTGATGTGATGTGATTGGAGTGAAGCCAAATCCAAACTGGCTTCCCTTAACACTTTTTTTTGGTGCACCAGCACCAGTCACAGTTTAGCTCCCTCAGTTTAGGTCAACGATGATTGGCTATTACTCTATACATTTGTTATCAAGGGAGGCCAAATGCTCGCTGGCTTCCCTTGCATTCAATGCTAAGGGCGGCAACGTCATACTCTTTTTGACCTGACAGCATCAGATATATGGCCTACACATACAAAGACAGAGGGGCGCTGTTTCGCTCGCTCAGATGCTTTTCTCCGGTGAGATACATTCAGCTTCTTGCAAATTTGAAGGACAATTATGAAGCACAGAGAGACGAAAGATAAATATTTTGTATATTTTTTTATTGGTCCGATGCCAAGGAAAGCCTAATGTCTCTAAAGGCCGGTACTCTGAGCTTTATTGTCCCTCTAAATCAGGGGTTCCCTAACGTTTTTCACTAACGCCCCCCTGCACACGCGCCACATCTATTCCTATGGGCACAAGCACAGTTCATGGACATTTCTGACAAGTTACAAACTCGGTCCTCTGGACTCCAAAAAGGTTGTTGCACGTTTTGGTTTTTTGCCCTAACACTACACAGCTGATAAAAATGATCAAAAGCTTGATGATTAGTTGATCATTTGAATCGGCTGTATAGAGCTAGGTCAAAAAAAAAAAAAAAGTGCAACCCCGAGGAAAGTGTTTGGGAAACCTGCTCTAAGGGTATGCAATGACTGACATGGCAGGAGGAAAACTGATGATGCGTTACCCAATTTCAAAATTGCACCTTTCAAGAATAAGTTAAAAGCTGGAATGAGTTCCTGTTTTATTGGGGGGGTTTTTTTGGGGGGGGGGAGGTTCCCATCAGCTTTCTATAGGCTAGGCCTACTATATTTATTTCTCAACTCTACTAATATTAACCTCTATGGAATCGGGGTCCCCCACCCCATCTCCCCATGGGACGGTTGAGCTAACGTAGGCTGATGTGATTAGAATGAGGTTGTAAGTAACAAGAACATTTCCCAGGACATATACATATCTGTTATGGGCAGAAAGCTTAAATTATTGTTAATCTAACTGCACTTTCCAATTTACAGGAGCTATTACAGTGAAATAATACCATGCTATTGTTTTGAGGAGATTGCTTAGTTATGAACTTGAAAATGTATTAATAAACCAATTAGGCACATTTGGACAGTCTTGATACAGCATTTTGAACAGAAATGCAAAGGTTCATTGAATGAGTCTAAAACTTTGCACACACACTGCTTCCATCTAGTGGCTAATATCTAAAATGTGCCTAACTTGGAATAATACATTATTGCCTTTCTCTTGCTTTTCAAAGATGATTAAAAAAAAGGTTTCAATAAAGAACGCATGTTATTTTCTTTGTATTATCTTTCACCAGATCTAATGTGTTATATTCTCCTTCATTAATTTCACATTTCCACAAACTTCAAAGTGTTTCCTTTTAAATGGTATCAAGAATATGCATATCCTTGCTTCAGGGCCTGAGCTACAGGCAGTTAGATTTGGGTATGTCATTTTAGGAGAACGTGTAAAAAAAAGGGTTTTTAAGCACATTGCTTTGCTTTACAACCAAAGTGCTATATGCTAAACCGGAGTAGCCTATTCTGCTGGCATAAAAATGATCCACTGGAAATGTGTCCTCCATTTACTATTCAAGTGCAGACAGATCCCATCCTCCCCCCCACTCCCCCCGCCCCTGTTCTGACTGGTGCATAATAATGGCCTATTCTAAATCAAACTTATTTCACACATAATATTTACTTATGTAAGGACAAGATGACATTGGGAATAGCCTGACGGGTGAGAATATTATCACAGAGTGTGCCGTCTAAGGCAAGAAACAGTGGATGTATTTTTGTTGTTGTTGTCACATGCATCATATAGTCTAGCCCATAGCCATATATGTTTTTGTAAGGTTTGTATGCCGACTGAAATAGCCAGCTAACTCCAAAACGTACTCTATAGGCCCAACTTCCCTGGAACACGGTTGGAGAGACCATAGTGTACTGAGAGAAACGTGTTCTTATAAGCCAAGTCGTTGCGCAATCGCGTGTGAAAACAGAGTTTTGACTGTCCACTATTTAAAAAGAGGATCCCAGCTTTCTTTTTCTGATATTTTTTGTTGTTGTTGCTCAACTCTTAAAATTAAGCACATTAAAACCTCTTAAGGATGTGCCCCTTTTTTTCAATTTTCATCTAAAATGACCCAAATCTAACTGTCTGTAGCTCAGGCCCTGAAGCAAGGATATGCATATTCCTGATACCATTTGAAATGAAACACTTTGGAGTTTGTGGAAATATGAAAGGAATGTAGGTGAATATAACACAATAGATCTGGTAAAAGATAATACAAACAAATAACCAACCGTCATTTTTTTATTTTTATTGTACCATCATCTTTGAAATGCAAGAGGAAGGCCATAATGAATTATCCTTTACAAACAGTGAACCTACCTGGCATATTTCAATATTAAAGTTTTTTACCCCTCCAGATTTTTTTTATAGCTTTTACATATACATACATTTTACCTATACATTTTACATACACATTTTACATATACATTTTACATATACATATATATGTAAAATGTGTATGTAAAATGTATATGTAAAAAATATATGTAAAATGTGTATTTTACATAAACATTTTACATATACATTTTACTTTTATATATAACAACAATACATTACCAAACAAACTCTTTAATCCCACCCCTCAGCCACTCTCAGCCCATCCCACCTATCACCATAGACCTCGTTTGGTTTCCATGTGCCATATAGTTTTCAATTGTGCTGTGATGTTTTACACCATTTTGGAATCTTTTCTAATTGTATATTATCCATAGATTGTGAGCTAAAGAAACCTTTCCTATGAGTATTATTATATTATTTATTGACTGACTATGGTTTTCCAGATCGCCCAGCACTGCTATTGGTAAGGTTCATTTGAAGTGCATGTTGTGATTTTTTTAACCATTCCTGAACCTGTGACCAGAAACAAGCTACATCGGGGCAATACCAGAATAAATGATCTATTGATTCTGTCTCTTCACAACAAAATCTAAATTCACATTATAATGTTTGTTAAGACCTGCCTAAAATAAATAATGTTTTTTTTTTTTGTGATGGTGTGGGCTATATTCAATTTATTTATTAGACTTTTTTAAAATGTAGATGTTCCAAAGATCCACATCAGTGGCTTGAAGCTTATATGTGGAAGCCGGATATGCTAATGAATGTTTATGTTAATTAATGGTCGGTTATTGTCAGACTGTTGGTTATTTTCATGAAAATCACCGGCTGACAAAATGTAATAACCACAACAGCCTTAGTTTCAGGACGAGTCCCTGTCAAAATAAAAGTCTGATATTCTGAGAACGTTGTAACTAAGTACTGGGTATGTTCTGATTGACATTAAGGAAATGTTCTAAGAATATTTCATTGAAAACACAAGCATTGTCATTCCATTTTGTCTCTTTGAAACAGTCCTTGAACATTCCTAGAACATTCCTATGAAAACCTTAGGTAAGGACATTATGAGACTCTTAAAGGAAACGTTCTCTAAAGGTGTGGGATCGTTTGTTGTTATCTGGAGTGCACTCGTCTGAACCTCGTCTATGCTGCCAACCCAGCTTCTCTCATTTATTCCATTTTCCTCTGTCAATGACTTCTTCAGCAAAAAAATGACGGTGCCTCTGCAATTCTAATGTTCACTGACACCTACTGATAATTTAGCTCAAAGCTGGCTTTGAGTTCTTTTAAAGGAGTGAGGAAAATATGCAGTCCACTGCTTTGTTTATAGAGAATAGTTGATAGGAGGGGGAAGTTCAAATAAAGTAGCACATCAGAAATGCCCTGTTGCTTTCAACGGAGTCCCTCAACTTCACGCCCTCATCGACTGTGTACCAACCCTCTCCGTGCCCTGAGCGCCGCAACTCTCCCAGAGAAAGAGTTGTGTCTCCAAGGGCCAACTACCAGTACAAATCAGAGCCACTACTCACTGGGGTTCAAAGGGAAATTCAGATGCATAATGATAACCTCATTCATTAAATATGACACTAGGAGAATTTCACATTGAAAACTCAAGAGTATCATTTCTCGGTCTCTGAGCAGAGAGATCATGGAGAAACCATGCTAAGTATTCCGCTCGGGCGAGACATGTCAGTAGTCATGTAATTAAGGTTGTATTAAATACTGCTGGTCCTTCTCTACTCTATCCTCTGAGTCGGCAGCGGGTATTGATATCCCTCTGCGCCTACAGAACTAAAGACATCCGCTGTCACTTGAACAGCAGCTGGCATTAATGATGAACTAACCGCCCCAACGTTTGGAGGCATGGGACTGGTGGTATGAGAAGTGAGAGACGTGTCTATTCGATTTCGATTCCTCCCCAATAGATTTGCCTCTGTCAAGGGAAGGATTGTTTTTCAATCCGTTCCCTTTGATGCTATGTTAATACTGTGGGTGAAGACTCACTGTGAGAGTGTCTGTGAGAGAGAAATTGAGAGA